>NC_140961.1:141937328-142109828 GCF_056783735.1 Eptatretus burgeri
TCTCCCCTTTCCAGCTCGACCTTCCTCACCCACTCCTCACTTCCCCTTCCTACTCTCCCTTCCCTTCCCTCCTCTCCCATCACCTCCCTTCCCTCTGTCCTTTGTCATACCCCCATCAGCAAAGTGACTGGTTGTATTTGCTAGTTAAAGAAGTAAATTGTACTGCCATTCAATAAGTCAGGCAAGATAATGACGAAACCAACATTCAGTCTCATCATCTGCTTATTGCAGTCATGTGATGGCCCTGGGAGAACACTTAATCCGAGGTGCATGATGTCTGCAAAATCCTGGATGAAGACTATTTGGTAATCAAAATTCGGATCTGAGCCTTGCTTTCTGACCAGCTATATTATTTGATGGTGCCTTCAGTTTTGAATCGGCATCTTCTCAACTGGAACCATTTGAAGGTTGTACTTTTCTCAGCATGACCACGGTCGTGGTGGCCACCTATTTTGCTCTCACAGTGATGTGGCAAGCTGGCTGACTTTCGATTCTCGTGACATGGAGGGCATTGTCAGCCTGAGGGCATCTGTCTAGGATGTCCCTCCCTCTCATTTGGAGAAAGTGGTGCCATTGTGAGGCATGAAAATAACTTCTCCAAGCCTGAATGTCGTCAAGGTATAATGGAGGGAGGGGGAAAAGAAGGAAAGATCATTTCTTTCAACTTAGCCACCAGTCCACAGATGTTTATAATGAGGAGGCTGCCATTGATGTGATCAATGGCTGGGTTGTTGCTTTATAGTGCCCCTTTGCTCGAACAGAGGTCATTATAAATGAACCACAAGTGTGGAATGGTGCAACCTGGAGGTCAGACCCTCCCTGAAGGTCATTAGTAAGCGAGTTTGATTTTATTTCCAACAATCCGACAGGAAAATCACCAGCATTAATTTTTTTAATTAATTAATTAATTTTTTTTTAATTTTCTCTGACTACTGTTGCCTTTAGTGGATTTTCAAACCAGAAAATGTGGGATGCTGATCCAGTATCTGTACAATCATGACTCCGTAGCCCATATATGCTGTGCACTTACTGTTTTGGATGTTATTTTTTGTACACAGTGCAGAGGCTCATGGAGGAGTGAGGACACAGAATGGACAGTAGAGAGAGAAACACCAACAGCAGGATTGAGGGACAAAATGGAGGGAGACTTGGAGAAATACAGGATATGGGAAAGAATGAGAGCAAGGGGAGGAGATGGGTGGGGGGGGGGTGTAAATAAGATGGATACAGCTGCAAACTCTGAATCACAGAAGTGGAAGGAAAAACTGGAAACCCAGAAAGAGGTGGGCTTGAGGATGGTTAACAGAGGTAGAAAAGATCAATGTTGTGGATGGAGGATAACCTGAGATGGTGGTGAACAGTTGTCTTGAAGACCTGGAGGGAAGGGAAGAAGGAAGGGAGGGTGGAGGAGCTCCTGGTGAGCCAACGGCCATCCATATCTAGTGTCCAACTGTGTCTGCAGAGATCCTCCTGCAGGTGGATGACTTTTTATTAGGAGGTTGGTGACAGGATTTGCACTCTGGCCACCGTAAAACCATTCATTCTGCAAAACGTACCAAAAGCACAAACATATCTGAAAACCCACTCCGTGGGAGTATCTCGTGTGCAGCTGCCATCCACAGGGCAGCTCAGTGGATGATGGAATTTGGGCAAAGCCTTCGGGACCCCTAATATGTGATGAAAGGAAGAAAATGCCGGGTGTGTCGGGTTGGTGGTGAGGTGTCATCTACCAGACGGCGGTCTCCTTGGGTTAACCTGAGGCGGTCCCTTTGGGTGTGTACCTGGAGTGTCCTATCCCTAAAAGAGGATGATCACCCGTTTATGTTATCATCTGAGCTCAAGTGTTTGGACATTGGTATTGCAGCACTCTCTGAGGTTTGAGAACCGGATTGCAGTGAAATCATGGCGGGTGATTCCAGCTACAATTGGTCTGGTCGCTTTGAAGGTTATCATGCCCAAGGAGTTGCTGTAACTGTGTCCAATAAGCTAACTGCAGTGATAATTGAGGTAACACCGGTCAACGAGCGTATAATGAGACTAATGCTTCGTCACTCCTTGGATGTCATTTCCCTGGTCTCTGTATAATCCTCTTACTCCCCTCCACAGGGCAGCTCACTGGAGGGAGGAGGCCAAAGGGCCGAGTGATCTCACCGTCGTGAAGGTCGCATTCTGAGCCACGCTCAAATCTGTGGTTGATTATTGCCCCAAGCAAGATTCTCTTCTTGTCTTGGGGGATTTCAATGCATCGACTGGAACTGATAGGGATGGTTATGAGACATGTGTTGGTCCCCATGGGTCAGAAACTATGAACCAGAATAGCACTGAGTTCCTTGACTTTGCAAGAAGTCATGGACTTAGGGTGGCTGGTTCATGGTTTCAGTGCCCACAAGCTCATCACTGGACTTTGTATTCCAACGCTGGCGGTGTGGCAAAGGAGATTGACCATGTCCTCGTTGACGGTCGCTGGAGGATGATCCAGAACTGCAGGGTCTACCAGAGTGCTCAGTTCCTCAATACTGACCACCGGCTTGTTGTAGCAACTCCAAAGCTGCACCTTAAATCCTGGAGAATGGTACCATCCCAGCCTAGGCTGGATGTTGGCAAGCTCAAGGATGAGAGGGTAGCTGAGGAGTTTGCGAACAGGCTGAGTGGACATTTGGGGTGTCTGGGTGCTTTGGGGGGTCCTGAATTTTGTCATAGAAGAATTTTGTCTCTCAAGGGACACTGGATACCATTGACCAGAGTCCCAGGGCCAGGCTGAATGGCAGAGCTGAGCTGTTCAGGGAGCTGAGGCGTAAAACTGTACGTGCACTAAGGGTGGAGAAGGAGGCCTATGTGCGAGGAATCTGTGAGGGAGTAGAGCATCACCTGTGGTCAAGTGATTCTCATTCTGCTTACAGGGGAATTTGCGCATTGTGATCATCCAAGCCCATCCCTCGGTGTACTGCAGTGAGAGCAGAGGGTGGTGGGCTCTTGATAGAGGAGTCCAAAGTGAAGGCCCGCTGGACCGGTTACTTTGAGCGGTTGGACCAGGCTGATCCCCAGCTGTCGAGTTGGACGTCAAGGGTGTTACAATCCCTGTTGCTGACCCTCCAATCAACTGTGGTCCACCTTCGTTTGTGGAAACACGGGCTGCGGTGAATCCATTGAAATGGGGTAAAGCTCCAGGGATCCGTGGCATCCATGCTAAACTTCTCAAGGCTGGTGGAAATGCTGCACTCGTGTCGTTGCCTGCAGTTTTGTGCTCTGCCTGGAACACCGGCATCATCCCAACTGATTGGAAGAGGGGCCTTGTTGTCCCTCTCTGGAAAGGGAAGGGTGATCGCCAAGACTGCAACAACTACCGAGGGGTGACGCTGCTCTCAGTGCCGGGCAAGGTCTTTGCTCGGATAATTCTTGATAGGGTTCGCCACCATCTGCTTGAGCACCAGCGTCCAGAGCAGTCAGGCTTTACACCAAAGAGGTCAACGATTGACCGTATCCTTGCTCTTCGTGTCCTCACCGAACGCAGATGACAGTTTTGGCAGGGGAAGCTGGCAGCCTATGTTGATCTCTGTAAAGCGTTCAATTGAGTGAATCGTGATGCCCTCTGGAGGATTTTTGGTCTTTGTGGAGAGCCACCAAAACTGATCGATCTGATGTCTGAGCTCTACTCTGGTACTGAGAGTGCTGTGAGATGTGGTGGTACAATCTCTGACTTATTTTCAGTTGTTTCTGTAGTTTGTCAGGGGTGTGTACTGGCCCCCCACATTTCAGTCCTTTTATGGACTAGATTTTTGGGGAGGATGTCGGAGAGATCAAGTTGCAGTGCATCCTTAGGGAATGTGAAGATCTCTGACCTTGATTTCGCAGATGATGCAGTCATCTTTCCAGAGACTCTCGATATTCTTTTGGGGGCCCTTGAGGTGCTGAAGGAGGAGTCTGAGCCACTGGGATTACGGGTTTCCTGGGTTAAAACTAAGTTCCAGGCTTTCAATGACATCTTGGATGCTGCTGTCTTGTCTGTACCTGTTTGTGGTGAGGATTTTGAGGTCACGGAGAGATTCACTTACCTTGGCAGTGATATTCAGTCTCTTCTGGCTGTGAGCCAGAGGTCAACAGACGTCTGGGTTTGGCCTGGGGAGTCATGGATTCATTGGATCATGCGGTGTGTCACTGCCGGTACCTGTGTGGGAGGTCGAAGTTTGAGTCTTCAGGTCCTTGGTGCTTCCAGTCTTGCTCTATGGATTTGAGACTTGGACTCTGACCAGAGATCTGAGATGGTGACTTAATTCCTTTGGTACCAGGTCTCTTCAGAGAATCATTGGCTATCGCTGGTCGGACTTTGTGTCCAACGCGCGGTTGCTGAGAGAGACTCAAATGAGATTTGTTACCTGCATCGTTCGAGCACATCAACTTTGGCTGTGTGTACATGTGGCTCGTTTTTCTGACACTGATCCTGCTCACCAGATTCTCTCAGCGAAGGAGTCTCGTGAGTGGAGAAGGCCAATGGGCCGACCACGTGCCTCGTGGTTGCAGCAGGTTGATCGGCATCTCAAGGAGATGGGGATAGGCCTGGCATCTGCCTGGAGGATGGCCAGATGGAGGTCCCTGGAGTACCGGCGGAAAGTGGACGCAGCGACGCGCTGTTCTGGCACATGCTCCCATACCTGACCTGACCTGGGGGGTTCCAAATGATCCTTTCTGAGAGACATAGTGCGAGTGTGAGATTTGTCAGGATCGAAAGACTTTCCAGCAGATGGAAAATGATAGGGTGAGCAAAGCAGAAAAAGAATGAATAAGAGCAGCAGAGCAGGTTTTTAGGACACATGCGCTGATGCCTCCTGTGCCATTTGCAGAATCACAGTTGAGAGTTGCCAGAAACCTCTCCACCTTCTCAGTTGAAAATGAAACAAAACAAAACAGACTCCAGAAGGAGATGGATGTAAGTGGGTATGGGTGGGTACAGGGAGTGAGGGGTTCTAAACACAATATTTGGAAGCAAACACCCGAATGAGGCATTCAGCCTACTCACGAGCAGTTGACTGGGGTGGAATTTGAAGTGAGGGAAGGGATGGAGGGGGAACATACTCCAGTTACAGACTCGACAAGATGCCACTAAGTTTTGAGGAAGGAGACGAGTCTTAGAGTTCATTCTTGAGTTTGGCCTGAAGTTTTCTCTCTCTTAAGAGTTTACACATACTTGTTTCAGGCTTTGTAGATTGACCTGAGATTGCCTTCAGAGGGTAGGATTTGCCTTCCAGAAAGAGAAGGTAAGTTGTTTCAAGGCAACTGCCTCACCTCGTAATTCAGTGCATCATAGGCGGGTGGATGGGTGTGATAACTGAAGATGAGATGGTATGAATGTGTGCAAAAGAGAGAGCAGGATTACGTGAAAGAATTCCCAGGATTGGTTAATATCAGGGATGGCAGATATAGGAGACCTGTTCTGAAGTGAGCCTGAGTGAATTGCCAGACTTTCCGCACTGAAAGGGCTTTCTGAAAATATCCAGAGATGTTGACTTTCATGAGCACGTGATCAGATGAACCAATTATAGCAGAGGAATAACAGGAGACTTTAGAATAAAAGTAAGTCCCACGAAGTCCATCGGGGAGGATTTGCTATTAGCAGAAATCTGGGTCAGAAAGTTCACAGATTGAGTCAAGCCCATGGAGTCACAGAAGTCATTTGCTGCAGTGCCATGGCTGGTGAGAAAGGTACAAACACCCAGCCAATTTGCATGGTCACAATTGAAACCACCGCATATGAGTAAGAAAGAGTTGGTATGGGTGGATAAAAGGTGGTCCATGTTGGTTGAGAGATGTAAATGGAGTCATCACTGTTAGGAGGATGGTAAAACACACACACAAGCAAGAGGTGGGAGGGTTGGGGAAGTTGTAGCCAAAGATACTCCTGGGGTTTTTGAGGTGTAAGAGCAGTCCAGGGACAGTGAGAAATGGAGTTAGTGGTGTAAAGTGTAACTCCACTACGGGGAAGGTTCAGGTCTGTTGAACCAGAGGACCAATAGCCAGGGAGAGTCCCTAAGGAGTCAGGGATGTCCTGTGGGAGGAAGGATTCTCCTAAGACCTAAGCAGATAATGTCTGATTTATTAGCAGCAGCTGCCTCGATTGAGAGATGTGTTCAGTTGGAGCGGAGGCCTCAAGTGTTTGACATCCACACTGTTAGGGATAGATTAGGAGGCACTGTTGGCAGGAAGTTCAGTCTGCAGAGGATGCTGCAGGAATGTTGAGAGGGGGTCGGGGAACTTAAAGAGTGGGTGGGATAAGGTGGAATCTAGGGGCAACCTGGGAGGCGGAATGTTGAAAGGGAAGCTGTGAGGGGGAAGCGGAAAGGGGAGACATGAGGTGGAGGGATGCTGAGTTGGGGAAGACAGAGAAGGGGTGGGTTTGGGAGAACATTGGCATGAAGGAAATGACGAGAGGTAGGGTACTGATGTGGAGGTGCTTTACACTGTGAATGGACATGAAGGGAAGTTGATGGTCATGTGCAAACAACCTCTTCAGACTGGACTTCTCATGGTCCCCAATTCAGGGAGGGATATTCCATGAAGATAAATATCATGATAGGCATGTAATGAAGGATTATTTAAGCCATGGAGGAAAACCCTGCTGTAAGTATATGCCTGGTGTTGGCTTAATGGTTAGGGTGGTGGGCTTTGGATCCTCGGGTCCTGGGTTAAAATCCCGCTCAGCTGTTTAATTAATACCAGGTGGGGTTAACTCGGCCTGTCATCCTTCCGAGGTCGGCAAAATGAGTGCCATCATGCTGGTATACTGTGTCGGAGTGGCGACCCGTCCAGGATTGTGCCCAATCGCCAAGCAGCTTGACTGCTCAAGCAGCAACAACGCTCTGCACAGTGTATGGTCCCAACCCCCTCCTCCTCCTGGTGATGTAAGTATGGACGGATGGTCGATGGACCGAGTGTTGGTGAGTTTGACAGGTTTGGGAAGGAAACTGTGTGAAGAAGAGGAATAAATTGAGATGACGAAGAATATGGGTGCTCCTGACGGAGACATGTGGCAATTGAATCTTTTAAAAAATGTTACTTTAAGTTTTCTAAGTTATAAGGAAATTAGTACATTTTTGAGGAATGTTATTTCAGTTAGCATCTATTGAGAATGGAAGGGATAAAGAATGAATGGACAAAGGAAGGAACTACAGGCAGAATGAGTGAGTGACTTTTTTTTTTTTGGAGTTAAATGTTTATTGGTTTTTCATAGTGAACAGGGTGAAATAAAATACAGTTGAGGAGTGTCAAAGGAGAACATTTAGGATAAAGTAAGCCGGATGAGGCACATACCAGAGCAGAAACAAAATGAGCACACTTGCTTGCCGAGGCCTTGGGGAGTAGGCCAGACACTTGTATTATATATTTATTTCTATCAGCTTTCATTCATTCATCTCTGTTTGCTGACACTGTCACACACCATTTCCCTTCAATATAATTTCAGTACTGCCTTAAAAGATACAGCGATGTTTCAGCCATGAGAGCCCCTCTTCAAACCAAGAGAGCTGTGGAGAAAGATAAGGCTCTCTATCTTTGAAGACCAGATATGTCGCTTCACCTTCTTCCGCACCGTGGTTATCACATGCCTCATTCAACATTTGGTTAAGAAGATTATTTGCCAGGACGGACGGGGTTTGTCTCTGGACGGTGTTTGTTTCCGGATATGTTCTGGCAGGGTTCGTCTACGGGCAGTGTTTGTTTCCAGATGGTGTTTATCTCCGGATGTGTCCTGGTGGTGTTTGTCTCCAGGCGGTTTGTTTCTGGACGGCGTTTATCTGCGGACGTGTCCGGACGGTGTTTGTCTCTGTGTGGTGTTTGTTTCTGGACAGCGTTTATCTCCAGATGTGTCCTGGCGGTGTTTGTTTCTGGACGGTGTTTGTCTCTGTGTGGTGTTTGTTTCTGGACAGCGTTTATCTCCAGATGTGTCCTGGCGGTGTTTGTTTCTGGACAGCGTTTATCTCCAGATGTGTCCTGGCGGTGTTTGTTTCTGGACTGCCTTTATCTCCGGATGTGTCCTGGCGGTGTTTGTTTCTGGACTGCCTTTATCTCCGGACGTGTCCTGCTGGTGTTTGTTTCTGGACTGCCTTTATCTCCGGACGTGTCCTGGTGGTGTTTGTTTCTGGACTGCCTTTATCTCCGGATGTGTCCTGGCGGTGTTTGTTTCTGGACTGCCTTTATCTCCGGACGTGTCCTGCTGGTGTTTGTTTCTGGACTGCCTTTATCTCCGGATGTGTCCTGGTGGTGTTTGTTTCTGGACTGCCTTTATCTCCGGACGTGTCCTGGTGGTGTTTGTTTCTGGACTGCCTTTATCTCCGGACGTGTCCTGGTGGTGTTTGTTTCTGGACTGCCTTTATCTCCGGATGTGTCCTGGCGGTGTTTGTTTCTGGACTGCCTTTATCTCCGGACGTGTCCTGGCGGTGTTTGTTTCTGGACTGCCTTTATCTCCGGATGTGTCCTGGTGGTGTTTGTTTCTGGACTGCCTTTATCTCCGGACGTGTCCTGGTGGTGTTTGTTTCTGGACTGCCTTTATCTCCGGATGTGTCCTGGCGGTGTTTGTTTCTGGACTGCCTTTATCTCCGGACGTGTCCTGCTGGTGTTTGTTTCTGGACTGCCTTTATCTCCGGATGTGTCCTGGTGGTGTTTGTTTCTGGACTGCCTTTATCTCCGGACGTGTCCTGGTGGTGTTTGTTTCTGGACTGCCTTTATCTCCGGACGTGTCCTGGTGGTGTTTGTTTCTGGACTGCCTTTATCTCCGGACGTGTCCTGGCGGTGTTTGTTTCTGGACTGCCTTTATCTTCGGATGTGTCCTGGCGGTGTTTTTTTCTGGACTGCCTTTATCTCTGGATGTGTCCTGGCGGTGTTTGTTTCTGGACTGCCTTTATCTCCGGATGTGCCCTGGCGGTGTTTGTTTCTGGACTGCCTTTATCTCCGGATGTGCCCTGGCGGTGTTTGTTTCTGGACTGCCTTTATCTCTGGATGTGTCCTGGCGGTGTTTGTTTCTGGACTGCCTTTATCTCCGGATGTGTCCTGGCGGTGTTTGTTTCTGGACTGCCTTTATCTCCAGATGTGTCCTGGCGGTGTTTGTTTCTGGACTGCCTTTATCTCCGGATGTGTCCTGACGGTGTTTGTTTCTGGACTGCCTTTATCTCCAGACCTGTCCGAGCAGTGTTTGTCTCTGGGTGGTATTTATAGTATGACCGGCAGATAATGGATTTCAGACATTATTTTGTTTCCATCTTCACTGTTATTCTATAAAGATTCATTTCGACGAGACGGTATGAATCGTAATTAACACTGCCTTCCCTTCCCCTACCCCTCCTCACTCTCCTTCCCTTCTCACTCTCCTTCCCTCCTCACTCTCCCCCCCCACCCTTCTCCCTCACCTCCCTTTTCCAACCCCACCCCCTCTCCATCTTCGTATTCCCATCAGCAAAGTGAGGGGTGGTATTTACTGGTAGCAAATAATGGAGAAATCAAAACGTGTAATTTTGAAACATTACTCACACAGGTACACCCAACTATTTTAATTAGCCTTTACATATTTACATGATATATTAACTTACTATTTGGTAATTCTAGCCCATTTGACTTGTTGTCCAAATGTATGAACAGATGGGACGCACCGCATTTCCAACTTTCTGAAACGCATGAACGATCCAAGAATTGCAAACAATTGGATATTCCCACACGACGGTGTTCCGAACGTTCTCGTAAAGTCGCTTTCAGCTGGCAGGATCAATGATAATCCATTTGCAAAATTCCACCGGGCCTTTTGCGATTTTAAGTGCTGAATAACATGAACATCCTGTGGCTCATGTGGTTTGAACCCTCTATCATTATCACAATGTTCTGAGAGGAATTTGCTCTTGCATACTTTCACCGCACACTTTCTGAAGTTGACTTTAGGAAGCGGTGACCTTGGAGGGACCCAGTATGTGGCACAAGAGACGAAATGATCTGAGGTTTGTTTATGAGGGTGTGGTAAAAGTGCAGGATATACGAATTGCCCTCTACAAAGGTGGCCCAACCACTTTCCTATTTAATGTGGTTTTGATTGTGCAGGTGATTTATCACTCCCAATGTGGAATTTGTCATTTGCTGCTCAATGATTCATTTTTCGTATCAAGATGTAATTTGAAATTTTTGCATTGTAAAATGTGTCCATGTGCAACTCAATGTCAGTAACGAGGAAAAAATAAATTAATGAATGGGACATTAATTTTGATTAAATAATAGATGAAAAGGAAAATGGTCCCTTTGTGTCGAGGTTTCCTCTTTGGCATTGTACATCAGGAATTTGGTTCATCTTGCTGTCAGCTCCAAGCTATCATCTTCATCCTTGTTTTTCATCACGTTCTTCATGTCTGACCCCAGGTCATAAAACTTTTGCTATCGCATTACTTCGGCTATTTCTTGCATCCATTTTCAGCAGGACCCATGAATTGAAGCACACTGTTGTAGTTGGGACGTCAAACATTACCAAATGCTTTTCCAACAATGGACAACATTAGGCAACACATATCAGGAACATGTTCAGAATATTTATCTCTGAAGGCCTCAGATTGAAGGTGGCGCCTGTGGGTCACGCCAGGAGACATTACCTAGTTGGTAACACACTTTATCTTTACAGTACGACTGTAGTTTTTAGCCTGAGGCTGGTAATCGGTCACAGTCTTTAAAGCCTGCTCACAAGTCGCCTTGCGGCCTGGTTCCTACAGCAGTATGCACCAGCATATGTGACGGATAGATTTGTTGCTTCAAGACCAACCAACAGCAAGATGACTCGGGTGGTGAGATGCTTGCCTTTGAGCTGTCTAGTCTGGGTTTGCCCTCTCATTGGGTCAGAATTGTATGATTTCCATCCAGGTGAAGTGACAGTAAGGGCCTCTGAATCTTGAAGCATGCTGCCCTTCAGGTGGGGATGTAAAGCCAATTGTCCTGTCTGCATTTACATCGTGGTAGTTGAAGATGTAGATGATGCCTATTGTTAAAGGAGGAGGCTATTGTGTCTGTACCTTGCCAAAATCTCTATTTGAAGTTAGCTGCGGAAAGAGGAGATTGGAGTGCTGGGATGTGTGTACGGCACAGGCATCATGGTGCAAATAATTACCTCCGACTTTGTTTAGGTTTCCTTATAACTCCAATAAGATCACTATTATAGTCGTATCTTGGACCGGAGAGTGATCACCTTGGACCTTGCATATTTAAGGAGCTGAAAAAGTTTCTTATAATACGCAAGTTACAACATTTGATACACTGCAACTGGTACCAAATGTCCCCCAAAGTTGGTGTCGGTGGAGACGTGCCTGTGGGTATTGTCAGTGCTAAAAGGCGAAAAGTGCCTCAATTGGAAGGATAACAAAGGAGAACCCTGGGAAGGCATCCCTGCCATGGCTCCTGGCTCACTGGCTGAGGCTTTCCCATTGAGGGTGACCATGATGTATGGTTCGAGAGTCAATAACAACAGGCAGTGTGTAATGAGAATTCGGTGAGCAAGAGGGATGGCTTGGGTGCCACTAATAAGTTCCCAATAATCACGATGAGCAGTACCGACACATATTATGACTTTTAATATCTGGAGTTGAATGACAAATTGCATTTTTGGTTTTTTGCATCGTTCGCTCACCTGGACTTTAGTCCGGTGAGCTTATGCGATCGAGCAGTGTCTGTAGGTGATTGCGTGAGTGGGTCAGTCTGTAAACACTTCAGTCATTATCGCTTGAACCAAACACACGGTTTGGATGAAACTTGGCCACAAGCTTGATTCCTGATGCCTAACGAAGCTTTATTGACTGCATCATCTGCGGTCATTAAGGGGGTCCATGAAGGGGGGGGGGTGGGTGTTTGACCCCCAAAACTAGGTATTTGGCTCTCTTCTCTGAAACTACACACACAATTTCAATGAAACTTGGCCACAACCTTCATCACCCATGATGTACTAAAGTTTGTTCATAGAATTAAAAAAAAAAAAATCAGGGTCGAAGGGGGGTCTGCGGGGGTTTGACTAACTGTTGCTCCTGATGCAGGTGTGCTTCAGGACACGCAATTCTATTTTTTTTTTTTAACTGATTGACAGTCTATTCACATGTAACTAGAGAGTTCATTGAAAACTTCACCCCATGCAGTCTTGAGATAAATATAATAATAATACTAATATAACAAGAAGAAAAATTTAATGAAACAAGAACATGGGCATGGCCTATGAGTGGCAAATTTGATTGGTCGAGATGACGTAAAATGCTGGAATATTTTGTTCAAGTACTGCTAAACGGAAGGGTTTTGAAAGAGCCAAAAAGGCGATTTGTGTTCTTCATTGTTCAAGTATATAATTCAATGCAAATAAAATAAATATTTTAAAGTTTGCAGAAGAATCAAATCCGAAAGTTTACCGCTGTTGATGCGGCAGTTTTTACGCCACCTTATTTAACACGTTACATTAGTTCTTCATGCCTGTTGTTTGTGTCTTTTATGACATCCTTAAAAACAGTAAGATTCTTGTTTGGAATTGTTGTACACCGCTCCTTCCCAACTCCATATACAGGCGATGCATGACGTCATCAGGCACCGAAGGAAGGGAGTACTCGGTTTTTACTCTGTTTGTCTGTTTATCTTTGCTGTTTGTTTGTTTGTTTCTCTTGGCAATATTTCAGCCATCCTTTGAGATAGGAAGCTGAAATTTGGGGACAAAAGTGAAGATGTGTTTGGGATTAAAAAAAACTTTTTTTGGTTAATCAATTAATTGATGAATTACTTAATTATTATCGATTTATTAATGACATATTTATTATATTTCTCATCCTGGCAATATCTCAGGCACCTTTTGAGCTCGGAAGATTATATTTGGACATGACGGTGACCAAGTGATTTGGTTATGAAGGGTATTTTTGATTTATTGATAACTCAATTCATTGATTAATTATACATTTTTCGATTGATTATTTAATTTTCAAAAACTTACAGAATCGGATGACACAGTGGTGGTATGCTGTTAAGCAATTTATTGAGAAATTAAAAATTATATTATTATTATTTATTTATTTTAATTATGCAATTAATCAATGAATCAATCAATTATTGTACACCGCTCCCTCCCAATTCCGACCTCATGTGTTGCGCGCTGGAGGTTTTGTTATTTATTTATTTATTTATTTATTTGGCATGAGGTGGTGTACTTTGAATGTACCGGTACTTGTTTAAATTTTGTTTGACTGCGAGACAGGCAAATAGAGTAAAACGATTAACTCGCTCCTCTCTGTGCATGTGTGATCAGAAAAATTCAGAGCCAAAGTATTAACGACAGGTTTGTGATCTGATTCATGTTCCTATTTGCATTTTAAAATATGACATTCACTTGAAATGAAGTTGTATTCCTCGATCAATTTGTTGACACACACACCGAGGAACAGGCAGAAGTGAACCGATTGCTTAACCCCACGTTTCGCTTTCCGTGCATGGATTAATAATGCGAACAGAGTGTGAAGACAACTTTTGTCCTGCCAAAATATAATCCAGAGAAGTTTCAAACTTCAAGTTCCGAGTGTTTGGTGGCCATTCAAGTGAAGGCCTTATCTTGCTCCTCACTTTTTGCCTACTCCAATGTCATTATAATTGGTTTGAAACACAATCCTTCGTCCAGCAAATGAAACATGTAGTGATTGGAAGAAAACAGGTGGGGTGCAGAATGATGTGAAGTTACAATTTGAAGCCCCGTCGCTCCAAAGTTGGCCAATAATGCATTGCATGTGTGATCGTGCATTCCCCTGCGGTTTCTGCTCCATGTCTCAACGCAAGAAAGTAAGAGCTGAGAGTAGCAATCAAATCCTTGCAGTGTTCTCCATGTTTCAAAACCAGCGACTTTTATGAAACCATGCAGTGATGTGGAGTGGCTATGGTTCTACTGAATTGTTTATTAATTTGTTGGATGAAATTGTGAACCGCCGTGTCATCCAAGCGAATGTCCCAAGATGAAAAATCATTAAGGTTTTCTTGGAATCAATACAGTTGTTTATATGACGAGTGGACCCGTTGGTCTATTGGACCAAATTCTCATTGGTCTTCAGGGCCTTGTAGCATACCTGCCTGCTATACTGCTTGGACATTAGCTTGCGTTTCACCAAGCACAGGTGTGCTTGGGCCAGAATTATTGCCAAATGACACTACTATTATTATTATTATTGTTAGTCCCATACAGGTTTCACCAGAGGGGATTGTAGATTGCTCTCCGTCTGTCCCACCTGTGGTTTTTCAGACTTTTCCCCGTTCCTTTTAACATGTTCAACTGAAACTTGGTACCTGGCTTTATTATGGCAAGTTACAGAACAAGTTTGAGTTTCAGGGCGTTTCGTCAATTCTTCACAGTTATACCCTTTTTGGACTTCGAAAAATTCACATATTATACATTGTATCACATATTATACAGTGTTCAGCTGCTCTGACACCAGCCCACTGCTTTATGCCCATTGGCTGGGCAGCTGGCCTGATTCCACCCAAATAGAATTATGCGCTACCATGTGCTGCCATGCATGAATATGCACAGATCGGCAGGCCTCAGACCTGGGTGTTATCGTCCATGGCCCAGTGCAATTGCAATGATTTTGAACATATAACCACGATGTTTATATATATATATATATATATATATATATATATATATATATATATATATATATATATATATATATATATATATATATATACATATATATATATATATTTATATATACATATATATATATATATATATATATATATATATACATATACACATATATATATATATATATATATATATATATATATATATATATATATATATATATATACACACACACACACACACACACACACACACACCATACACTACATGTTTTTGCTCCATGTATATGTATGTCAAAGCCTCAAAACAAACGAAACATGTTGTTCGTCTTTCGGCTGCTCCCGTTAGGGGTCAGCGGATCATCCGCAATGATCCGCATACTGATTTGGCATAGGTTTTATGCCAGATGCCCTTCCTGACGCAACCCTGGTCGCCTCTTACGACACAGGGATAGGGATTGGGTTTCGCCGTGGTTCCGGGCTTCCCTACACCCTCTCATAGCGCGGCCCAGTGCAGAGAACCTGTCCTCAAGCGATCCTCTAACCCAAGCCTCCGAGTAGCCGGATTACAGGTGCACGCTACTACGCCCGGTTCAAAACAAACGAAACATGGTGGGAAAAAAATCTTCATTTTCTTCTTCTTCATTTTGGTTCCAGTATCGGCTCGAGCGTGCGTTAAAGCAAACAAATTTTTATCTCCGGTTTGTTATCCTTGTTGTCGTTATTGGTTTCTAGTCCACAAAACATATCAGTAAATGAAAATACCTTTTCCTTTTATTTTGCCAAATAGACCCAAATAGGGTCTATATATATAGGGTTTGTTTTTCTTCATTGGACCAGTGCAGGGCACGTATTGCTGAAAGCAATTTCGCTCTTGTTGTTGTTAATATTATTAGTATTAATTATTAGCCCTGCTCAGTGGGAGACGGGGTTTTGCAAACACCTCTGTGTGTGTGTGTGTGTGTATGTGTGTGTGTTTGTTTTTGTTTGTGAGTGTTTGTATGAGTGTGTGGGTTTTTTTTAGTTTAAATGTGTGTGTGTTTTTTTGTTGCTATATACATCTTAACCTATTAAGGACCTATTATTAAGCTGCTATATACATCTTAACATGGTGTGCATTTAAAACATGGGAATTTTTCTGGATTATTTGCAGTTAGTTAGCCTAATCAACTGAGGAGGTCATGATGATCATTTTGGTGTATCACATTCCACATCTGAAAGCTCCAGTAGAACTCCACAAAAAACATGACACACACACACACACACACACACACACACACACACACACACACACACACACACACACACACACACACACACACACCTCATTAATTTATAGCAGATAGTTAATGAGGTTTCTTTTATGAGCATCATTGTTCTGCTGTTGAACTTGTCATGCTCAGCAGTTTTTCCTTTTTTCTTCGTCAATATTTCATAACAAGATCATCAGTGCTGGCAAAAACAATCTTCAAGATTTGCACTACTTCGAAGAGTCAACCATCAATTTTCATAACAAGATCAGTGCTGGCAAAAACAATCTTCAAGATTTGCACTACTTCGAAGAGTCAACCATCAATTTTCATAACAAGATCAGTGCTGGCAAAAACAATCTTCAAGATTTGCACTACTTCGAAGAGTCAACCATCAATTTTCATAAACTTTGATTTCACTTTATTTACATGAGGATTCCCAATTTTTATAAATGCAAAGTTGAAGTTCACAAATAAAAAAATAAATAATAAATCATTCCCAGAGTGACAACTTGGCGAAACAGAAAGGCACTCGGTGGAGCACGTACCTCCGCCAGGTTGAACAGTATATATTTTGTAACCCACTGACAGGCCGGATCTGAATACAGACTTGAACTAAAATCGAATCGGCTTGTTCTTGTTACCTCACCAACTCGTCCACCTCGTTTTGTCACGTTATCCACAACTTTTAGAGATACATAGTTTTTGGCCCCATCTTTCAATGGTGAAGAATCACTTAAAAACTTCTGAGATCCGGATTCAAATCTTCACCGAAATTCAGCATTGCTGTCCTTGGCCAGTCACCTACCCACACAAAAAAAATTCAGAACGATTGCTTGAAAATTGTGGCCAGAAATCGTGTGACAAACAGACAAACATTCAGACAAACGCTACAGACCAACATACTCGGCGAATTTTATTTTCGCCAAGTAATAACGAATAGAAATAGCAGATGAAATGAGATGGCCATATGCTGCAACCTTGAGGCATTGAAGGACAAGCACGTGGGAGGTGTTTGGGCAGGAAAAGAGGGACAAAGGAATGTAGGTGAGTAAAAAAAATACCTAAACTTTGAAAGGTTGACAAAGAGGGTGTTATTGGATGAACATGTTTTACCTACTACAAGAGCTGTGGAGGGGCAGAAGGCTCAAAGCGCCGGAGAAGCAAGACCGCATGAGAGATGATAGAATATGATGAGACCACCAACCAGTTTATGGAAAGAAAGCTGAAAGCATTGTGTGACAGCCACTTGATGGGTGATGCCAATGATTCTCAGAGCCGTGACATCCTTGGCTTCAATAAGCACAAAATGGGATGTCGGTGCACCGCCACAAGGGAGAATGATTTTACTCTTTGTACTCGATTGTGCTTCAAAAGAATGCTTTATAGGTCATCGGAAGTTCTTCAGGACCGAGGACGGACTTTGCTGGTGCAAAATGCTCAATATGCTCCTGAACTCAGTGGCCAGCTTAGGGATGCAGTTCACCAAGGAGACGACACAGCTGATGTGGTCAAATAATTGAAGGGACTGATCTTGGGCTGACAGGTTGGCCTAGAGGTACGTACCCTCATCCTTAAGCTATCTAACATGGGTTCGAATCCTGACCCAGCTGTAAACTGTCATCTTGGTGTTTCACATCAGGGTGATTCATCAATGTGTGTGCTGTCTGTCGGATGGATGTAATGGTGGACGTTGAAGATGTCATGGTGTCCTTCGCGAAGAGTAGGTGTACTATCGCCAGCACTATGAACAAATTACAAATTCCTACCCTCATCTGCAAAGGGCATGGCCACACCCTCAGCCAATGATGCTACCTTGCAGCCTTGTGATTCATACAAAATAAGAAGAATTGGACTGAACTTCCAGAGGTTGATATAATAGAAGTAAATAAGTCGGTTCGCCTGACTGCTCTTGTACAGAGAAACTGAGGATATGTGACTTACCTGTATTAAAAGTCGTGTTCTATGTATTGGATGAATTTTTCATCTCTGAGGTCTAGTATGAGGAATGCAGTCACTGGCACTGTGTCAATGGGATAATGGACTATTCGACATAATGCTGAGTCATCTGGAAAAGATAATTTTCCAAGGAAACATTTTGATAAATGACATTATCAACAATTTTTTTGACCCTTGTTTCACATCTGTGCTCCCCAGATACGTTAAGACCAGTTGTCCCACATCAGACATAAAAAATCCCAAAGGTCCTTTGAAAAAGAGTAGGCCAGCAACCTCGTCGAATATCAACTCCTACCCTAATCTACAGGAGGAACTGCATCAGCAGCATGGACATATCCGCAGAAATGATGCAACCAGCAGCCAGGCGCTGCATGCTCTCCTCACCACCATTTTTAGTGTTAAAACAAGATAGCTGCAGCGACGCATCCTGTTTTCCATCCGATTATTTGACTTGCACCACCAAATGTTGAGTTGGAATTCAATTCGGACAGCAGTCTCCAATACCTTGATGGAGACATCTACTTTTTGAAACAACTCGAACACATGGTGCTTACAGACATGTGAAGAAGATTAACCTTTTTTGAAACACCTGCATATTATGGACTATATATTATGGACTATATATTATGGGAAATTTCCATTGTGTTTTCTTTTCCTGCAGTGTATTGTTTTTCTTCTGGCTGTTTTCCATTTTCTTTATCAATGAAGACACTGCCAAAAAGACACTTTATAAGCTCGTGCATCCGTTCTCAGGAGATAAAGCACTGGGAGTGTGAAACCGTTAGAGATAAGTGAGTTTTTATGAGTAGAGCTTTGTTCGGGTTAGCTCGAGCAGCACCGCACAAGGATACGCAAAGAAATTTGACGCAAGAGGAGGCCATTTGGCCCATCATGCCTGCGCCACATCAACACCAGATAAATTTATCAACACCAGACCCAAAAAGGACAGAATACAAATATTTTTTTTGTATTTTTGGGGCTTTTTGTACGTTTTTTTTTTCATTATTTTTTTCTACAAGTTTTTTTTTTCTACAAGTTTTTTTTTTTGTAGTTTTTAGCAGACTATTGTCAGGTGACCTTGTGTGATTGAGCAGTGTCCGTAGGTGAGTGAGTCAGTTGTTAGGTGTGTCTACGGGTGTATTTTTGACCCCCATCCCAAAATAGGTTTTTGCTCTCTTCTCCAAAACTAAACACACGATTTTGATGAACTTGACCACAACCTTCATCACCTGTAATGTACCAAAGTGTATCGACTGCATCAAAATCTGCACTCATTAAGGGAATATACGAGACGGGTGGGGGGTTGACCCCCTCCAAAAATAGGAATTTGCTGTCTCCTCTGAAAGTACCCCTCCTTCACGCCACAGCACATTTCAGGCCATGGCTCCAATGACGCTGAAGTGATGGGCATCGGCTCCAGATCACCGGAGTTGATGTCTGTTGCAGTTTAGAGTCATGAAGCCATGCATCGGCTTCAGTGTGACTCCCTGCGATGAACACCGACCCAATGACCAGATCCAGATCATCGGATCTGTACCTCAGGCGTTACGGCCAAGACCATTGGCCGAAGGTAACATGGATCATTGGTCGAAACTTACTGATATTGCTGGACGGGCGGCACAAGGCTTGCAACCGGCCAGCAGTTGACCATTCACAACTCGACCGAACCACGTCAGGAGTCCGAGGAAGTCGGCGGAAACTCCTTTGCCGACCTCAACAGATTTCCATGAAGGGCCCATGCCATGCACAGTTTGAGGCAAATTCCATGGAGAAATTCTGAGGGAAAGAGGTAGGAGCCATGTCAATGGGGCACCCGCTTCTAGGATGCAGCAGTAGTACTGTGCTCCCCAAAGGAGGAATCGTCCCCACAGGTCCGGCTGAACCTCCGAGTACTCACCAATTATGTTTGAGTACCTGAATGGAGGCAGGTCGCGACTGCAGACACCATGTGATTCGCGTTCGGCTTTAGCAGGTCAGAAATCGGCGCAACATGGATGGCTGTCCATTCGTCCATTATCTCTTACGCTGATTGGCTGTGCAAGGTTAGGTGCAATATGATTGGCTCCTGACAAGATTACTGCATAGGCGTATTAAAAACTGATATTCGGAATCTGATTATATATTTGACAATTGAAACCCATGGCTTAAATAATTATATCGAAATAAAGAGTTAAATTGGATACAAATTCGGAAAAAAGAGATTTATTTCTCACCCAATATAATTAAATAATTAAATACGCTTGCAGAAGGAGAGGTAAAATGGCTCCAGAATTCATTTTGTCACTCTTTTAAAGGTAATTGTTGTACATTTTTAACGTATAAATGCAACATTGGATCACAGTTTGTTTATTAACAGTGAATTAAGCCACGACCTGACTGACAGGATGACTTTGTGGTACCCACACTCGACTCGAAGATGTCTCGCCTGTGAGCTAGAGTAGGTGAGCCATCACTGGCACTGTGAACAAATTCCAATGCTCTCCCTACTAAGCATGAGCTTTAAAAAATCTTATTGTTCCTGATGCCCCAGAACTGTTTTGTGTACCACAGGCAGGTTAATTTGTGGCAGGCAATTCCTGTTGGTCAGGATGCATGCAGCAGGAGCTGGTGTGACACTTACTTCCTGGTACCCACTACAGTGATGGGGTCTGATCTCGATTTAATGTCTTGTTGGGTTTGACCAGTTCACTTTGGGGAGTTGTTTTTCTTTTTAATTTTTTTTTTATTTTTTTCTTTCTTTTTTTCTTTCTTTTTTCTTTTTCTTTTTAAAATATTTTTTCTTATTTTTCTCTCCTTTCCCTTACTTTCCCTTACTTTCCCTTACTTTCCCTTACTTTCCCTTACTTTCCCTTACTTTCCCTTACTTTCTCTTACTTTCCCTTCCTTTCCCTTCCTGTTTTTTTTCCTCTTTTTTGTTTTCTCTCCTTTTTTCTCTCTCCTTGTCTCTCTCTCCCTCCCTCCTCACTATTATGTGAGCCCACTCCTATTAAGGAATTGTCTAACTGTATGACCATGCAATCTGACCCTTCGGGGATAGGACATGTAGGTTTGATTGACCATGTACTTCTTCTCCTACCCCTAACTATCACCTACTCCCACTCTTTCCCCCTCTCACACTCTCTCTCCCTTCTCTCTTCTCCCCACTCACCACACACACTGCACAGGGGAGAGGAAGGATGTAGGGAATGAGGGGTGGGAGAAGTGTAGAGTGATTTACTTTTCCTTTACTTCATTGGCATTTGAGTATTGACTTGAGGGGGGAGAACCTGCATTGACCGACTTGATTCTGTCGTTCATTTTTAAACTTGAAAGCATTGAATACACCACTTCATATTGGATTCTATGGTTCGTCCACACATTCAATTCATTGCTGACAAAGTTTTTCGAAGTAATGTTCAACTATATAGTTGGAAAAGAGTTATTACTCGCCTTAAATAAACTGGTCATATATACCCCAGGAACATGAAAAAATATTATTAGACCAGTTGGAACCCTAACCTCAGTTATGATATTTTATTCACACCGTCATGATTATTTTATTTATTATTATTATTATTATTATTATTATTATTATTATTATTATTATTTTATCTATGCATGAGTTGATGAAGGTGCCAATATCACTAGCAGAGATGATTGGGACATTGAGAACTGGCACTAAATCTGTGCTGGCAGACATACTTTCAGCAGACTTTGGACTCCCTCAAACCACTGAACTCCAAGGTGTGCCATTCTGTCTCGTGATAGATGAACGGACACGAGTTGTAGCTCTTGGCAAGCCCACTGGAGCAAATACATTTGGTGACTTTGCAGATATATTTGCAACATCAGTGTTACATAGGAGTCCATCATACAGGTGAATAGATGTTCCCAGCTTTCTAGCTTTGCCTGAGGAGAAGGCTGACTTGGCAATGTTTCTATCAGAACAGTTGGTAGCATAGGCACCCACCACCTGACACGGAGATTGTTGTCACAGGAGATTTGCTGATGAATAGGAAGTGCAGTCGTCACAGATCTCCACTGATCTGTCAGATCTTACTGCACCATATGAAGAGGGTAATAATATTGGCTCGTGCTGCATACCATCAGTGATGCCTTCAGCAATGTTGTTATGTCTGCCTGCAAGAGCCAAGAGATACTAATGAACTTCTACTGGTATCATATTATCATTTCTCATGACAGAATCTATGTATGAAGTCAGGCACAACAAAGTAACCAAAGAATATCCCCATTAAGGACATCTTTGACCAGCTGCCTCCTTGGGCTGCAGCATCACTCCTGCCTTTCCATCCACTGACAGGATGTGACACCACATCTTTCATCTGCAATCACACAAAGCAATTTGTCTGGAAGGCAGTGAAAGTATGCACCAAAACGATGTTTTTTTTTGTAGTGTTTGAATTATGGTTTATTTGGAGGTTAAAATTAGGACCAATGGACCTGTAGCTTATCTGGGCCCTGGCCTAATGTTTTAACCCAAATTTGGTAGCATTCTGATTGGTGGGTCTGGAGAAAAAGATTTTTGAAGGAATTTATGCGACCGCCATTTTGAGACACTTCTGGTCATATGATCAGCATGACCGCCGCAATTTAACACCACGACGCTGTCCTAATGTTGTCAACCAAATTTGGCAGCATTCTGAGTGGGGGATCTGAAGAAGATTTTTGAAGGAATTCACACAATTTTCCCAAATATTGACTAAATCAGCCATTTTGACACACTTCCGGTCACGTGATCGGCATGACCTCCAAAATTGAACATCCCTACCCTGGCCTAATGTTGTAACCCAAATTTGGTAGCATTCTGACTGGTGGGTGTGGAGAAGATTTTTGAAGGAATTCACTAAATCCACCATTTTGACCTAGTTGAAGTCATGTGACCGGAATGAGCTTTGCAATCCCCATTACCAGTCGGGAGCGGAATATTGCTGCCAAATATCAGCCGAATTGGCTCAGTGGTTTGGCTGGAGAAGTTGAAATAGGAGACAGACAGATAGATGGTGCATGATGACAATATCTCATCTGGAATTTCAATTCCACATAAGCTAAAAATACAAACAAAAGTTTGATAGCAAGCAGATTTGTAATTAATATGTCCAAATTACCTATAATAATCTGCCTGTTACAAACTTCTTGCTTTTTTTCCGTATGATTTTTCCAAAAATTTGTCCAGTCTATGTGTGTAAAGGGTGTGGAACTGTAAAATTTAGATAAGGTAAAAAGGTCATTAACAAAGGCAGCTGGCAAAGAATAAGAACATCACCGAGTAATAAAAGTTGCTTTTAATTAAAATCAGAAGGTGATTTAGAAAGCTGGTGCAAGCAATAAAACAGCTGGATATGCAAGTTGATAAATCACAGCACACACACACACAAAGCCAGTTTGGCTAAATGGCTCTGATGTATGTAACAAACTTCCAGGGATTCCTTTCTGATGTCACACGGTGACGCTGCATTCTCATGCTCTCGTCGCCATGTACTTTGCCTTGTTTGAAAGCACTTTGCTGACCCTCAGCCATGTCCTGTGGGTTGGGGACTCCAGTCGCTCTGCTGTCCCATTGGTGCTTGAGGTAAGAACAGACAGTACCCCCACCCTTTCACAGCAGCTGCCTGGAAGCAGCGCATCTCCAACAATGGGTTAGTCTGCAGGAGAGCAAAATTACATCGATTTGGGGAGATAAATGCCCCACTTGAATGAAGTTGTCATCCCAATAAATCTCACTGCAATTTTATTTTGCTCTCTCCACCACAATGGCGGCTAAAAGTGCATACACCCCTTCCAAAAGCAGGGGGTGGATCAATTATAGCTTGAGGCTCTTCTAACGGTCAATGTACTCGACAACATTGCATTATACCAAACAAGAGGTTTACCTCCCTTCGTGTGGATAGAGTATGTGAGTTATTTGTGGAATAAACTATATACTGTATTACAATAAAACATGATGGATGTTAGCGTGGTGTAATTTTCTGACCACAATTCCAAATTTCAAGGTTCCAATAATTCAACTTTTCCTAGATTCGAATATGCAAGATTGCAAGAGTTACATGAGTCCTGTGCTGTTTCTTGCAAGAGTTCTAAGAGTTTATATCGGTCATAAGGGGATGACAAAACGCCTACATACCCTGTTTTTCAGATTTACATACCTACCGTGTTTTTCAGCATCACGTACGTACTGTGTTTTCCAGTTTTATTATATTGTTCATGTGATTGCTATTGTGCAACTGAGGATATTTCTAGCAAGAAAGTGATGAATGCCCTTGTGATTCCCACACTAATTAATTTCTTGATATCTTCGAAAGTACTAAGAATGAATGTTAAATTTCATTGTTATCTCCTAATGTCATTGGATAGCAGGTAAAAGTACATTGATTTCTCCTGATCTCATTGTTCTACATCTGGAAGATTCCTTATAAACATTGACTGCACATACAAACATAGGAAAACCTGTCCTGATGCTCACCTGGATCAGGAGCAAGTCATTCAAATCTCGCACGGACCTCCTTAGACCCTGAACTTTTTGATCCTGTGAACAAACTTAGGTCCATCTCGGGTGATGAAAGTTGTGGTCAGGTTTCATTGAAGTCATGTGCATTGTTTCGGAGAAGAGAGATACCTATTTTGGGGGTGGTCAACCCCCCCCCCCCGCATCCCCCGTAGACCCACTTAATGAGTGCAAATTTTGATTTGGTTGATTTGGTAAACATTGGTATAACATTTGTGATGAAGGTAATGGTTAAGTTTCATCGAAATAGTGTGTGTAGTTTCTGAGAAGAGAGCAAATACCTCTTTTTGGGTGGTGGGGAGGAGTCCACTCCCCCCCCCCCCACACACACGTACACCCCCTTAATGAGCGCAGATTTTGATGCGGTCAATACATCTCCGTTAGGCATCAGATATGAGGCTTGTGGCATAAGCTCCCCAGACTAAAGTCCAGGTGAACTAAAAAGTGTCTTGAGGTTCTTAAGATAACTGTCATATAATAGTATTTTTTGATGTATAGGATAATAAGAATATGTTCTCAAATCTTTATGACCCTCATTCTCCTGTCATTCAGCTCGCCTCTGAGCCGTCCAGATTGAGTTTGAGTCTCGGCCCAACTTTTAACTGTAACCCTGGTGTTTTTCAGGCGGTGATCGGCATCGATGTGTGCGCGCCGTCCCTTGGATGGACGTGGAACTGAGTTTCCCCGTCTGTTAGCATTAGTTGGTGGACGTTGAAGATCTCACTGTGTCTTTCATGGAGAGTAGGCAAGCTATCTCCAGCACCGTCAAATTTTCAAATTCCTGCTCTCACCTATAGGTGGCACTGCATCAGCGGCTCAGCTCTGCTCCCTTCAATGCTGTGAACAATGAAAGCAGTCAGGACATGAGGACATATCCATCATACGAGTACTAGTGGCTAAAATAAGGTGCAAATAATCTGCATTTCTTTTTACATTTTGCCCTTTTGTCTCCTTTAATGGTTGTAAAAAATTAATTTTTACTGTATTTTAATAAACTACATAACTCGGTGAAACCTTTGTTTAGGAGGTTGCTTTGGCAAGACACACGTTATCGATTAAGGTAAATCATCAACAAGGGATGTGTTCAAGCTTTCTAGTCGATGACCTTTGCTTTTCACCGTACGAAACATTCCTGCTGAGTTGACATGCAAAGTGGATTGCCAGGCTCCCTGTGGATAAACATCACAGAGCACGGTTTGTAAACTGCTATCTGCACATCCCTTGGCAGTAAACGATCCTTGCTGCCCCCTCCACATTTACTTGCTTCAGTATCATAGAATCCATTTGTCCAGTCTAATGTTTCCCAATATTCACTCCTTTAAAATAAACAGGATGATTTTAGGATGCAACAGACTGACCGGCAGGTAGCAAACATACCTTTAGATTGTCTAGTCTGCGCTGATATTCAAAAAATTATTGAATATGTAGTTCGTCAACTGTTTGTTAATCTAAGTGTGTGATGTAAAAAGCCAGGTGGTTGTAATCCTGTATTCCATCACTTCATATCTGGTTTCCCCTTCTAATCTGTCCCTCACCAGTCCGACGACGACGTAATTTTTCAGCGAGTGACCCAAACATTCCTTTTTCTGACCACAATTCCTCAATTCCTGACCTCCTCAAATCAAAGAAATCTTCACACTCCTCTTTTATTTATTTATTTTTGGCCTTCGCTGTTCTCAAGTGTGGAATCACCTGCCTGAGTCTGTCTCATCCTCTTATTTATTCCACTCCCTTAAGATTACGAACTCTCACCGTTTCTTTACATCCCCTATTACTATTTCTGAACTCTTCTCTCGTCGCCTTCCTCTCTCAACCACCTGCACTTTTCATCGTTGACCCAGCTTATCAACTTCCGTCTGCTCACATGTCCCTTGTCTATTTATCCTTTGTCATGTCTAGATGTCCATACTTTATATCCATTCTTCATATGTCGGCGTCTCACACCCTTGTTCTTAGATCTTGATGTGCCTTGATCTCTATGAGAGAATGAACATAAAACACACACACTAATAGATCTTGGTTTCCCTCATGGGTGTGATGTGAGACTTCTGAGTGGAGGCGTTAATTTAAACTACAAAGTGTCAACAGTGTGACCACTCCTCATTTTCATAAATGCCAAGGTAAGCCAATTAAAAATAGCCAAGAATTCACAAGGTTTCGGAAAAGCGATGAAAATCGAAAACCTATAGAAAACCAAGACGCCAAGGTGAACAACGAATAGCCAAGATCTTGTGAAAAAAACCAAGGAGTGGTCACACTGAGTGTCAAATGGTGGCTCGGGAAAACATTAAGATCTTTAATTTGGTTGCACATGCCGAGAACCAAATTCACATGTGCCGACTGGCAATTGACTCACTCATTGCTAAAGTGAACAAACCCAGGAACCAACAGGAACAACTTCGTTGGTTGGCGGGGGATAAAAATCAATTGTCAAGCCTCGGTTCAGACCTGGTCAAGCCGAGTGAGGCACCCTTGCCTAGTTTGCATGGGAGAAACAGACTGTAAATCTCCCACACAAGGCGTGTCACGAGGCGGATCTCTGGCCATGCAGGGCAAAATGGTGTTGGTCTCCACAGACTCCCAGGATCGGATCCTCTTTCCTCTCTTACCGTGGAGGTGGGAGTGGAGCGCGTGATAAACTCGGTCATAATGACGTCGACAGGCACACTTATTGGCCGGCTGGCACGAGCACACTACTTATTGGCCCATTTGAGCATTGCAAATGGACCAGCTGGATCGAGAGCCATATGTTGTGCAGTAGTGAGGACAAAGGAAGAAAAAAAATCAAACAAGTGGTGCCAGGCACAACAAATCCTGCCCATTTAAGGCATAAAGTTATTTTGGGGATCAAATTTAAATTTGATACATCCTTCACCTGAATGTTGATTATAAGGAATAGAATAAGGGATATTTTAGTCTTAGTTTGAAGTCAATTAAACCATTTTTGCCGAAGTTATCAGGTCAGGTCAGGTATGGGAGCATGTGCCAGAACAGCGCGTCGCTGCGTCCACTTTCCGCCGGTACTCCAGGTGCCCCCGTCTGGCCATCCCCCAGGCAGATGCCAGGCCCATCCCCCAGGCAGATGCCTTGAGATGATGGTCAACCTGCTGCAACCACGAGGCATGTGGTCGGCCCACTGCCTCCTCTACTCATGAGACTCCCTCACTGAGACAATCTGGTGAGCAGGATCAGAGTCAGGAAAACGAGCCACATGTCCATACAGCCGCAACTGACGCTCACGGACTATGCAGGTCACAAATCTCATCCGAGTCTCTCTCAGCAACCGCTCGTTGGACACAAAATCTGACCAGCGATAGCCAAGGATTCTCTGAAGAGACCTGGTACCAAAGGAATTAAGTCTCCGTCTCAGATCCTTGGTCAGAGTCCAAGTCTCGCAACCATAGAGCAAGACTGGAAGTACCAAGGAACTGAAGACTCGGACTTTCGTCCTCCCGCACAGGTACCGGCAGCGCCACACCCCATGATCCAGTGAATCCATGACTCCCCAGGCCCGACCCAGACGTCTATTGACCTCTGACTCACAGCCAGCAGAGACATGAATATCACTGCCAAGGTAAGTGAATCTCTCCACGACCTCAACATCCTCACCACAAACAGACACAGACAGGACAGCAGCATCCAAGATGTCACCGAAAGCCTGGATCTTAGTTTTGACCCAAGAAACCCGTAATCCCAGCGGCTCCGACTCCTCTTTCAGCACCTCGAGGGCCCTCAAAAGGATGTCTAGAGTCTCCGCAAAGATGACTGCATCATCTGCAAAATCAAGGTCCGAGATCTTGACATTCCCAAACGATGCACCGCAGCTTGATCTCTCCGACATCCTCCCTAAAATCCAGTCCATACAAGTGCTGAAAAGTGTGGGGGCCAGTACACACCCCTGACGAACTCCAGTAACAACAGGAAATAAGTCAGAGATGGTACCACCACACTTCACAGCACTCTCGGTACCAGAGTAGAGTTCAGACATCAGATCGATCAGTTTTGGTGGCACCCCATGAAGACCAAGAATCCTCCAGAGGACATCCCGATTCACTAAATCGAACGCTTTACAGAGATCAACATAGGCTGCAAGCAGCCCCTGCCGAAACTCTCGTCTGCGTTCGGTGAGGACACGAAGGGCAAGGATACGGTCAATCGTTGACGTCTTTGCTGTAAAGCCTGACTGCTCTGGACGCTGGTGCTCAAGCAGATGGTGGCGAACCCTATCAAGAATTATCCGAGCAAAGACCTTGCCCGGCACTGAGAGCAGCGTCACCCCTCGGTAGTTGTTGCAGTCTTGGCGATCACCCTTCCCTTTCCAGAGAGGGACAACAAGGCCCCTCTTCCAGTCAGTTGGGATGATGCCTGTGTTCCAGGCAGAGCACAAAACTGCATGCAACGACACGAGTGCAGCATTTCCACCAGCCTTGAGAAGTTCGGCATGGATGCCACAGATCCCTGGAGCTTTGCCCCGTTTCAACTGGTTCACCGCAGCCCGTGTTTCCACAAGCGAAGGTGGACCACAGTTGATTCGAGGGTCAGCAACAGGGATTGTAACACCCTTGACGTCCAACTCGACAGCTGGGGGATCAGCCTGGTACAACCACTCAAACTAACCGGTCCAGCGGGCCTTCACTTCAGACTCCTCTGTCAAGAGCCTACCACTCTCTGCTCGAACTGCAGTGCTCCGAGGGATGGGCTTGGATGAACGTAATGCGCGAATTCCCCTGTAAGCGGGACGAGAATCACCTGTCCACAGGTAATGCTCTACCCCCTCACAGATTCCTCGCACATAGGCCTCCTTGTCCACCCTCAGTGCACGTACAGTTTTACGCCTCAGCTCCCTGAACAGCTCAGCTCTGCCATTCAGCCTGGCCCTGCGAAGTTATGAGCGAAAAAGATTTTGACCTTTTTGTAACCTGACCTTGACCTTTGACCTAATTGGACCCAAAAGTTAATGGGGTCGTCCGAGGTTCATTACCCACCTGTGGATAGAATTTGACAGTGTTTGAGCCAGCCGTTTTGTCGTAAAGTTATTAACAGACAGACAGACAAACAAACAGACAAACAAACCGGACGATTACAATATCCCGCTCCCTCCCTCCGGGAGGGGGTGGGATAATAAATATTTGCAAAATAAAGCACATTTAACAGTGAAAAATAAAACGGGATTGAGGGATCGTGTCTGGGTGGAAGGCCTTGCTCCACACTGTCTTGGCAGATGTAAATTGAGGTTTACAATGCATCTATTCTAAACATGCAATTAGGATATAACTAATTACCTAATTAACCCTTTAACCTCTAAGAGTCCATTTTTGTATATATATATATATACATAATGTACATATAGAAAGTTGTCATCCCCTTTCAAAATTTTCACATTTTGTTGCCTTGTAGCCTGGAATTAAGTTTCTTTAAAACAAACTTTTTCCACCTTTATTTTCACATTGTAACCCACAACTTTCAAATGAAAAATAGATTCCACACATTCCAGAAAATTAATTAAATATACAAAACTAGAATAATTATATTGGTTGGGTAAGTGTCCAACGCCTTGAGTTAATACTTGGTGGAAGCACCTTTGACAGAAATTACAGCTGTGAGTGTTAGGATAGGTCTCTTCCAACTTTGCACACAATAAAATTTGGATAATAAGCATCCACGTATATTTTTAGATTTAGTGAAACGCAAGTGCCATTATTTTCCATATGTGCTTATATTAAAAAAAGGCATGACATATGCCCTTATTTACATATGTGCTTGTATTAAAAAGCCTGACAAAAGCCTTTATTTTCCATATACGCTTATATTCAATTTGCCTGACATACATAATTTTTTTTGTATACTTTGTCGAAGCTCGTATGAGAGCGAACACACAACGCACAGCAAAGAGGGCATGAGATGAGGGGCGGGAGTGGGAAGGACAAAACAGTGGGGAACAGAGACATTAGGACATCTGTGGAAGGGAGAGGGATGGGATGGGGAACATCGGGAATAGAAGATGGGCATTACAGCGACTTTCAGGAAGGAAAGCAGGGAATTTGAAGGAGGTGGGCTTGTGTGGATTATCGGGGGTAGAAAAGATCGAGGATTTGGATGGGGGATGATAAGAGGTGGTGGTGAGCAGCTATTTTGAAGGCCTGGAGGGAAGAATGGGATTGAATAGAGTGAGGGAGTTTGTTCCAAAGGCGGGAAAAAGAGGAATGAAAGAGTGAAGGTGAGCAGTGATTCGTGATTTTGGTAGTTTTACCAGAATGGGGTTGTTGGCGGACCTTGAGCGCCCTGCGGAAATGTGGTGGGGCCAAATCGCAGAAAGAGCAGGGGAGGGGGGGCGAGGCTGGAGAGGAGATGGTAGAAGACAGAAAGACCACTGACCAGTCTGCGGTGAGAGGCCCAAAGACTCAGCCTCATCGCGGGAGATGCCAATGATCCGAAATGCCTTGGTTTCCACAGCGTGAAGCCGAGAAAGGTGGGAGGCAGGAGCACCAGACCAGAGGGAAGAGCAGTACTCCATCAGGCTGTGGACGAAAGCTTTGTAAGTGGTCAGGAGCTCAGGTGGACCGAGGAAGGACTTTGCATGACGGAGGATTCCCAGTCGGCGACTGGCTTTGGAGGCCAGGTTTGAAATGTGGCTTTCCCAGGAAAGGTCATGGCAGATTGTGAGGCCCAGAAGCTTGAAAGAAAGGATTTCTTCCAGATGATTGTTGAGATAGTGGATGGGGGAGTTTCTCTAAACGGTCCTTTCGGAGACATAGTGAGAGTGTGAGATTTGTCCGGATTGAAAGACATGTTCCACATGTTGGACCAGTTTGTGATTTTACACAGATCTGCAGTGTGCGAAGAAGCTGCTGCATGTCGGCCTGAGGGATGACAGATGATACGGCAGAGGATAGTCATCAGCAAAGAGATAAAGAGGATTTTCCAGAGTCGGAGAGATCATTGATGAAGATCATATACAAGAGATCATATGCCCTTATTTTGCAGATGTGCTTGTATATAAAAAAAAGCCTTACATATGTCCTTATTTTCCATATACGAGTATGCTTATATTGGAAAAGCCTGGAAAAAGCCCTTATTGATTGATATGCACTGACATTAAAAAAGCTTGACACAAGCGCTTGTATATATTTTTTAAAACAGCCGAACAGATGCGCTTATTTCTCGTTTGAGCTTTTATTAAAAAAGATTGAAATATACCCCTATTTTCCATATGTGCTTGTATTAAAAACCCTGACAAAACCCCTAATTTTCCATATACGCTCATGTGAGAAAAGCCTGACATATTCCCATATTTTCCATATATGCTTATATAAAAAGCCTGACATATGCCCTTATTTTAGATATACGCGTATATTAGAAAAGCCTGACAAAACCCCTTATTTTCCATATATGCTTATATTAGAAAAGTCTGACATATGCCACTATTTTCCATATATGCTTTTGTTAGAAAAGCCTGACAATAGCCCTTATTTTCCATATATGCTTATATTAGAAAAGTCTGACATATGCCACTATTTTCCATATACGCTTTTGTTAGAAAAGCCTGACAATAGCCCTTATTTTCCATATATGCTTATATTAGAAAAGTCTGACATATGCCACTATTTTCCATATACGCTTTTGTTAGAAAAGCCTGACAATAGCCCTTATTTTCCATATATGCTAATATTAGAAAAGCCTGATAAATGCCCTTATTTTCCATATATGCTTTTCTCTATAATTCCAGCAATCTCTGTGTGTGTGTGACCGCTGTTTCTTGACAACCACTGGTCCGATCTAATTGAAACTTGCCAGCTATATTGCTGGGGACCGGAGTATGTGCCTTTTCAAGGTTTGATATTAATCGGACAAGTGCTTCCCAAGTTATGGCCATTTATTTACCAAACCAATGACAGGACACGTTGCTGCGTAGGCGTGGCCGATGGGGAAAGGGTGCCTTAGTTACGAATGACAGGACACGTTGCTTAGCGTTTTGCACCCACAGTATCTATCTTCTATCTTTCTATAATTCCCGCAATCTCTGTTTGTTTGCATTTCAAAAGGTTTGAAATAAATCGGACAAGTGGTTCTCAAGCTATGGCCAAGTTAGAGTGCGTTCCCCATTACGGGTTACATCGTACGGACTTCCGGATAGTGATGACTTACTGTATTCTAATAATTTCTCGATTTCTTATGCGCATTTATAGATAAACACAATGCCCCAATCCAGTCGTCGTTTACAAGAGCGAAGGAACGGCCTGCGTGGTTGTTTGAAAGTTTCTTTTTTTTGCATGTACGACCACGCACGTACAGCCATGCCCGTACGGCCATGCGAGAGCGAAGGAATGGCCTGTATGGTTGTTGCTTCTGGCAGGTGGTTTGAAAGTTGTTATTATTTTTTTTTTGCACGTACGGCCATGCACGTATGGGCACGCACTAGTATTAGAAGAGCCGAACATAAGCCCTTATTTTCCATATATGTACTTTTATATGAGACTATTGTGCTTATTTTCCATATGCGTTTATACATCTTCAAAAAGCCATGACCTGTGCTTATAATGGTAAACGTTCTTCAGATTTGCTGCATAGATGTCAGTTTTTACATCATTGCAATTTAAATTATCCGTACCTCGGAAACAAGTACTAAATAGATTTCCAGTCCTCAAGCATGTATCTGTTTAAAGTTTAAACTCTGTAACAAGTTCATCTTCCATGTCCGGGTAAAAGTCCCCTCTTCTGCTCCCTTTCTTCAAACCTTTCACACTCTCAACAATTATTTCCTCATTCTTCACCATTCATACCAAAGTCCTTGTGTTAAGTCCGAATTTATTACACATCTGGTATTGGGTCTTACAAGAGTTGTAAAACGCGATAATCTCAATCTTTCTTTTCACGGGTGTGTGATTGACATGTCCATTGACATGGCATGTCCATTTTCATCGTGATGAAAAATGTTGTTTTATGACCCTTTATCATAAAGGGTCATAAAACACCCTTTTTGGACCCTTGATGAACAACGTTATTTTGAATATACAACTCTTGTAAGTACTCGTACCAGATGTGTAAGAAATTCGGACTTTAAGTTTATGTTCCAATCCCAATAAAACAAGAAATACTGTCGTGTTTGAGTTGATACTCTCAGTTTTGAAAGCCTTGTGATGACGTTTTTATATGTGCTTATTTTTAATGGAGAGGAGGCCCGTGTGCACTTATTCTTCATATGTGCAAAGATTCACACACATGCTTATTATCCAGATTCCACTGTATTTGCCCATTCCTCTGTACAAAACTGTTCAAGCTCATTGAAGTTGCTTTGGGAGCGTTGATGGACAGCAATCTTCAAGTCATGACACAGATTTTCGATTGGATTGAGGTCGGAGCTCTGACTGGGCTATTCAAGGACATTTATCTTTTTGTTCCTAAGACGCTCCAGTGTAGGTTTGGCTGCGTGCTTCGGGTCGTTGTCATGCTGAAAGGTGAACTTCCATCCCAATTTCTACTTTGTTGCAGAGGGCAGCGGGTTTTCCTCCAGGATTTTTTCTTTATTTTCTCCCTCCATTTTTTCTTCGGACAAAACAGTGTGAAACAGAGACATTAGGAGATCTGTGGAAGGGAGAGGGATTGAGCAGGGTACACAGGGTAAACAAGTTGGACACTACAGGGACTTTCATGTACTTACATGACAGGGACTTTCAGGAAGGAAAGCAGGGAATTTGAAGGAGGTGCGTTTGGGGTGGATTAGCGGGGGTAGAAAAGATCATGGTTTTGGATGGGGGAAAATAAGAGATGGTGGTGAACAGCTATTTTGAAGACCTGGAGGGTTATGGTTCGGGAAAAATGCGGGCCGGGGGTGGGGGGGTGGGGGACAGATCGCAGACAGAGCAGGGGAGGGTGAGGCCCAAGAGGAGATGATAGAAGACAGAAAGATCACCGACCTGCCTGCTGTGAGAGACCCAAAGATTTATCCACATCATGGGAGATACTCCTCTTCTTCCTCTTTCGGCTTGCTCCCGTTAGGGGTCGCCACAGCGGATCAACCGTCTCCATTTTGCTCTATCCTCCACATCTTCCATTGACACTCCAACCACCCGTATGTCCGCCCTCACCTCATCCATGAACCTCTTCTTTGGCCTTCCTCTTCTCCTCCTGCCTGGCGGCTCCATCTTCAACATCCTTCTCCCGATATACTCCGTTTCCCTCCTGTGCACATATCCAAACCATCTCTATCTCGCCTCTCTCACTTTGTCCCCTGCCACAACCTTACAGTCACTAATCTCTTTCAGGTTGCATCTCCTGCTTAAGATGTAATCCACCTGAGTGCACTTTCCTCCACTTTTGTATGTCACCCTGTGTTCCTCTTTCTTCTTGAAATATGTATTTACCACTGCCATTTCCATTCTTTTTGCAAACTCTACCACCATTTGCCCTTCCACATTTCTCTTGTTGAGACCATACCTCCCCATCACCTCCTCATCCTCTTTATTCCCTTCCCCAACATGTCCATTGAAATCTGCTCCAATCACCACTCTTTCATCCTTGGATACACTCTCCACCACTTCATCTAACTCACTCCAGAAATCTTCTTTATACTCCATCTCACACCCCATATGTGGGGCATATGCACTGATGACATTCATCATCACCCCTTCAATTTCCAACTTCACACTCATCACTCTGTCAGACACCCTCCTCACCTCCAATACCCTCTTGACATAATCTTCCTTCAGGATTACCCCGACACCATTTCTCCTCCCATCCACACCATGGTAGAACAGTTTGAAACCACCTCCAATACTCCTAGCCTTACTCCCCATCCACTTGGTCTCTTGTACACACAGTATGTCCACCTTTCTTCTCTCCATCATATCAGCCAACTCTCGCCCTTTGCCAGTCATCGTCCCAACATTCAGAGTTCCAACTCTCACCTCCACACTTCTACCCTTCCCCCTCTCCCACTGCCTCCGGACTCGCCTTCCCCGTCTCCTTCTCCTCTTTCGCCCAGCAGTAGCACAATTTCCACTGGCACCCTGCTGACCACCGGTACCGGTGGCGGTCGTTGGTAACCCGGGCCTCGACCGATCCGGTATGGAAATTCGTCTTGTTGTCCGCATAATGATTTGGCATAGGTTTTTACGCCGGATGCCCTTCCTGACGCAACCCTGGTCGCCTCTTACGACACACAGGGATATGGTACACCTATTCTAACCGGGGCATACACCGGGCCCAGTACAACTGGTGCTCATTTCGCCGACCTCGGAAGGATGGCAGGCTGAGTCAACCTCCTGGTGTTTTCGACTTAGTTTATATATACATATCCACATATATATATATATATATATATATATATATATATATATATATATATATATACATATACATATACATATACATATACATATACATATACATATACATATACATATACATATATATTAATTCAGTGTCCCAACGGGGCTTGAACTCAGGACCTTTTGGGTCCTAAGCCACTGCCCTTACCACTGCGCCAACACCAGGTATATTCATCATCATGGGAGATACCAATGATCCTAAATGCCTTGGTTTCCACAGCGTGAAGCCAATAAAGGTGAGAGGTGGGAGCACCACCCCAGAGTGGAGAGCAGTACTCGATTAGGCTGTGGGTGAAAGCTTTGTACGTGGTCAGGAGCTTAGGTGTGCCAAGCAAGGACTTTGCATGATGGAGGATGCCCAGTCGGTGACTGGCTTTGGAGGCCAGCTTGGAAATGCGGCTTTCCCATTAAAGATGATGGCAGAGGGTGAGGACCAAAAGCTTGAATGAAAGGACTTCTTCAAGAGAATTGTTGAGAAAGTATATGGCGGAGTTTTCCAGCTGGTCCTTCCGGAGAGACACAGTGAGAGTGTGAGATTTGTCAGGATTGAAAGACATGTTCTAAGTGTTGGACCAGCTTGTGCAGATCTGCAGAGAGTGAAGAGGCCGCTGCTTGCTGATCTGAGGGATCACAGGTGGTACTACCAGAGGGTGGAGTCATCAGCAAATATAAAAAGAGGATTTTCCAGAGAGTCGGAGAGATCATTGATGAAAACCAGCAAAAGCACAGGGCCCAGAACACTGCCTTGAGGAACTCTAGCCTGGACAGGAAGAGGGGATGAGAGAACTCCATTAAGGGCCACACATTGACAGGAGAGGAAGTCTGCGAGCCATGAGTGGAGATGTCCTTGGATACCATAAGCAGAGAGTTTAGTTGCAGGGCAGAGTTCCAGACCATATCGAAAGCACGCGATATGTCTCGGGAGATGGCTCTGATATCATGTTTGGCATTTAAGACCTCCATCTATTGTTGGGAAAAGCAGAAGCAGCATGTCCAGGGTAGAGTGGCCTCATCTGAATCCAAATTGATGATCCTAAATCGAGCCATTGGAGAAGAGGAAGAGTGTAATGTCAGAAGCGCTGATGGATTCCATAACTCTTCTGATGATTGGGAAAAGGCTGATTGATCTGTAGTTGCAGGGATCTGTTTTTGCACCTTTGTATGCTGAGTGGTAATGTTTGCTGATTTCCAAGCAGATGGTAGATGACATTGAGCAAATGAGAGGGTGAATAGAACAGAGAGAGGGTGAGCAAGAGCAGAGGAGCATGTTTTTAGGACACGTGGGTAATGCCATCTGGAATCTAAGTGGAATCAGTTGCAGAATCTAAGTCGAGGTTTGACAGGAAACTCAACCTTTTCAGGAGAAAAGGACACAGTGTCCAGGAACAAGTGGGTGCGACTGGGTAAGGTGGGACCAGAAAGCAATTGGTTTGGGACACAAGATTTAGAAGGAAACACAGAGTTTAGGCATTCAGCCTTTTTGTGTGCAGTGTCAGGTATGCAGAAATTTCAGGTAAGGGAGAAGATGGAGGGGGAAGATACACCAGAAACAGATTTAACGAGATGCCACCAAGATTTGGAGGTTGTAGACAGGTTTGAGAGTTCAAACTTGATATTAGAAAGATGTTTCCTGGCTGGCTCTTTCAAATTTTCCCTTCTATCCTGAGAAGTGCCCCAGTCCCTGCTGATGAGAAACATCCCCATAACATAGCGCTGCCACCATGCTTCACAGTTGGGATGGTGTTCTTGAGGTGATGTAATGTGTTGGGTTTGCACCAAATGCAACATTTTGCATTTAGGACAAAAAATTCCATCTTTGTTTCATCAGACCATAAAACTTTTTGCTGCATGGCTTCAGAATCTCTGGATGCCTCAAACGGGATGCAAGTTTGGCTTTTTGAGTACTGGCTTCCTCTTTGCCACCCTACCATACAGGCCAGACTTGCGGAGTGCTTGGGATATTGTTGTCACATGCACACAGTGACAAGTCTTTTCCATAAAGGCCTGTAGCTCTTTCAAAGTTGCTATTGCCCTCTTGGTGGCCTCTCTCATCAGTCTCCTCCTTGCTTGGTCATCCAGTTAGGAGGGACGGCGTGATCTCGGCAGGGTCTTCGTGGTACCACACACCCTCTACTTCTTAATGATTGTCTTCACTGTGCTCCAAGGGATATTCAAGGCCTTTGAAATATTTTTAATACCCCTCCCTTGATCTGTGCCTTTCTACCACTTTATTCCCAGAGGTCTTTTGATAGCTCTATGGTTCTCATGGTTGAGTCTTTGCTGTGAAATGCACTACCCAGCAGAGGAAACCATCAGGAACAGCTGATTTTATTTTGAAATGATCAGAATCACTGCAATTTAACACCGATGGAGGCCATTTAACTTGCTGTGTGATTTTGAAGGTGAATGGTTTCACATGAGCTAATTTACAATTGATATTATAAGGGGGGTGGACACTTATCCAACCAAGATAGTCTAGTTTTGTATTTTTAATTAATTTTCTGAAATTTGTAGAATTTGTTTTTCCCTTGGAAGTTGTGGGGTACGATGTGTAAATATAGGTAGAAAGAGACTGCTTTAGTGAAATTTAATTCCAGGGTATAAGGCAACAAAAGGTGCAAATTTTGAAAGGGGGTGCAGACTTTTTCCAGGCACTAATTATTAAGTCTTTGGGATGACTCAGCTGGGGTTTGAACCACTGACCACCCAAATTCAGAGTGAATGCTCTTACTATTAGGCCCACCTAATGAAGTCAAAACAATCCTGATTGGGCCTTTGATCATTGTAATAATAATATTGTTAATAATAATAATAATGCTCAAAAGAGGACCACTGGACCTGCAGATTATCTGGGCCCTGGCCTATTGTTGTAACCCAAATTTGGTAACATCTGACTGGTGGATCTGAAGAGGAACATTTTTGAAGGAATTTACGTGATTTTCCCCCAAAATTACTAAGTCCGCCATTATGATACACTTCCGATCACGTGATCAGCATGATCTACGCAATTTAACATCCTTACCTTGGCCTAATGTTGTAACCCAAATTTAGTTTTATTCCAATTGTGGGTCTGGAGAAGAAGATTTTTGAAGGTATTTACGCGACCGCCATTTTGACACACTTCCAGTCACGTGATCCACATGGCCTCCACATTTAAGCTAACAATGATAATAATAATAACAATAATAATGCCATGTCGAGCTTCACGTACTCGAACTACTTAACGGTTTTGGCTACATCTGACATCACACACCCACACTAAGTTGTTACCAGTGTATTCCCAGTTAAAGGAAGGTCAGATTTACGTCGGAAAACTTTTAAAACGATTCCATTTATATGAAACAATCAAATAAGACGTGTAAAGATGAACTCGCAACTGAAGCAGCTGTAAAACAAATTAGGATTTCACTGTAAGAACTGGTAAATCCCATTTCGCAGCTATTTGACCCTCAAACTGTCAAATAAATTAATTGTACAGCTCAGTATGAGGATTGGGAATAGTTAGCAAACCTCATAATGTGTAAGTCATTGTATTTTGGTTCCCAGCGTTTCTACAACCTCTCAGGCTCGGTTACTGTTTGATTTATTTTGAAATGTGCTGATTCTGTTTTGGGAATGCAGTGCTAACAGGAAAGGAGAATATATGGTTACCATTTGGAGATCAGAACTGACCATTTTGGATCATTTCCGAGTTCATAATTATATTTATAACTTATCAAAGCAGCCTTTTATGTTGAACCTTTTCAGAAATTATATTTTGAACGAGTCAGTGGCATTCATTGTTGAGCATATCTGTAATTCGTAAAACTGCTGTACATTAGTGGCTTCTCACAATGCACCATATGTGTTGGCGATTCATGCTGCTGATCCTTTTACATCCACAGCTCTTCTTACTAGTGGGTGTTTTGCATAGTTATTTATTAAAACAGCAGATAAACATGAAATATTGTCAGCTTAAATGCTTGTCAATGTCAATCAATCAGCAGTCTCACTCACATCATCGTTTCACTTGACTCGGAGGTCAAACTGTCAAGGAGACATTGGGAAAGGCCAAGGAGTGCCGCTGAAGAGTGGAGTGAAAGGCCAAGTCAGGCCCCAAATGCATCAGGCCATGTGGTCTGGCCTCGGTTCCAGAAATATTTCTTTTTCTTTCCTCTGCAGCACATGGCTGTGGGTAGCATCATTTCCTGGGGGCACAGCTGTGCGACAGATGTAGTGCCCCCTGTAGGTTAGAGCAGGAATTTTGAATTTGGCCAGGGTGCCAGCGTGAACTCACCCACTCTTCAAGAAGGATCTTCAATGTCCACCAACTAATGTTGGTAGATAGGACACCCACTTGAGCTTCTCTCCAATGGGAGGCACTCACATTGATGCCTCACCCTGTCTGCAAAAGACAAGGGTGACACTATCTAACTGGGTCAACATTCGAACACAGGCTCGGCAGCTCGGAGCAGCTCAGAGGAAGGAGTGCAGGGTGTGCATTCCTCTAGGCTATCTTGCTGTATCCTGGTTATTCGCATATAATGAAGAGCATATAAAATCTGACGCATGGCTATCTCTTGCCCTCTGTGGTAGTTGTGTGCTGCATTGAGGTGAGCACTTTGGTAATATCTTATGTCCTGACCGACGACACACCACAGGTATGTCATGACAATTCACAATAGATTATTCCATGTTTTGTCCAAGTTAAAAATCGGTCATACGACCACGCTATGCCAAAATTGCTATCACAAGTTGTAATCTCAAAAATGCAAGGGCAAATTGTCAACATGACAAAGCTTTGATATAACTATGTCAGCTAAGGCAAAATATTTGTCATAATTGAAGATTTGTTGTGCTATTATCACATGCTGAATTGGGTATGACATCCAATGCATTTGGCCACCATCACAAAGGTTTAAAATTATGACGATGTGAAACTACTACAAATGATTAGTAATAATTAATGACAAGGTCGGTTTCACGACAACACATTAAAATTATTAATCACGTTAACAAATACTCCTAAGTTATGCTTACCAAATGATTGTATGCAGGAACTGGAATGGCAAACGGTAAAGCGCATACTTCCGCCGGGTTGAGCAGTTTACGTTTTGGATCCCACTGATAATCCTGATCCGGACCTGGTCCAAAATCGAATCGGGTTGTTCTTGCCACCTACCCAACTCATCCACCCAGTTTTGTCATAACTCGTCCACAACGTTTTGAGATATCATTCGATTTATCACTTTGGGCCCCATCTCTCAATGGTGAAGAATCACTAAAAATTCGAGTATCTGGATCCAGATTCAAATCTTCACCAAAATCTAATCAATTTGTCCTTGTCACACACCCAACCTTTCCACCATGTTTTGACCGAATCCGTCTGTAAATTTTTGAGATATCCTGCTCACAGACAAACAGACATGGTTGAAAACAAAACCTCCATCCACCTTCGGTTGCGGAGGTGATTCAAAAATTATTTTATCTGGATTAGGATCTTCACCAAAATTGAATTAATTTGTCCTTATCACACATCCAACCTGTCCACCAAGTTTCGTCTGAATCCGTTCATAACTTTTTGAGATATCCTGCTCACAGACAGACAGACAGACAGGGGAGAATACATCACCTCCGTCGACCTTCGATGGCGGCGGTAAAAATCACCGGTATTCTAAAATTACTCATTACATTCCTACACATCATGGGACACAGATCTTACAACAACCACCATCCTCCAAGTCAATACCACCACAATAAAATTACAGTGTATCAATATGAAAACTTTAATAGCAATATGCTCAGTGGACTCACAACTTAGGCCTTGTCTAAACAAGATGGCCACCCTGAAATTTTCTGTTCAATAAACAATCCATGCCACAACTAAGCTCTTTGGTTTAGCAGCATACTGGCACATAAAACTAAAGCCCACTTCTTCCAACAAATATTAAGGGATCTTTTATATCCACAACCTAAATGCCGGACGTATTTCCATCGAACATCTGTAGACTGGTGTGCTGGAAGCTCGTGACCCCTGCATGCATTGCACCAGCGATGGCGGTTCGACGGTGATTTGACTCCACAGCAGAAATTCGACTCCTTGTGGGAATAAATCCAGTAACAGACAGCACAGAAGCAAGCATGCAACCAACTGAGCCATCCTTTTGTCTCTTAGCCAACAACGAGGCTATTTGGCTCATCTTGCCTGTGGCGAGATTGCCCTCGAATGGCCTTTTCCTGTCCTCCGTTAACTGTGTGTGACGTCCGACCTTCCACAAGGTCTCCATTACGAGTACCAATCTGGCTCAACTTTGCTCATGTTCCAAGATCAGACGGGAATGGTCACATTTGAAGCCGCAATTCATCGGCTGAAGGAAGTAAATGCTTGCTGATGCATTGGTCAAAGGAAGTTCAACTTACTTTTTCCATCCTATCGGTAATTTTTGACGGTAAATAGAGATTGTGCTCTAATTCCAGCTGTAAGGAAACGGGCTCGATTTGTGACTCATAATTATCGGACATAAGGAGCATTCCTTTGAGAAGAAGATGGCGACGGGTATGTCACCTGAATGTTTACCTGGAGTGCCTACTGCCTTCAAGATGTGTGTAAAGAAATCTATACTAATAAATGTCAATGTGTGTGTGTGCGTGTGTATCAGTCAGTGTGTCAGTTTGTCTCCTCCATAACTCCAAAACCATGAAACCTAGTAGCCTGAAACTTTACATCCACACAAAAGGAACTCTAAGGAAGTGCATGAGTGAATATTGGATGTTTGGATTAATTAAAACACCCCTTTTGAAGATAATTAACGGCCTTATTTAATTATATCCTTCATCAGGTGCATCTGCTCAGTGCTCTCATCAGGCAACCTCGCTGGAGTCTGAAGCTGCCATGTTTTTTTTTTTGTCTGCTCAACCTTGCCTTGACTTGGAACAGGCCACAACAATTTCTTAACGATGAAGTATTTTTTCTTCACTTTCCTCACTCTTATTATTATCGAATGCCTGTTCATCATAGCTAAGAATCATCGATGGGTACATTGCAATGCTTATGAACGCCCGGAGACATCGGTGCTGGTTGCTTTATTTCATTTCCACACATGCGATCACCGCGAGTATCTCTTAAACTAAGCAGAATTACAAAAATTTAAGCTCCAGAATCGAACTTGCAAGCAGTTCCAACTCCTACAAAAATGTTCACTTGTCCAATTCGGACATATTTGACATTTCGGGCATCTCTGGGAGGTGGATGTTTAATATGATGGTTCGGTGATTGCTAATCGTGTGCCAAGCGAGCCGTTTATCAACTGTTTCATTGGAGTGCTTGCTTGAGTGCTTAAGCCACTTGGCGAGAGCTCTCCAAGCTGCTTGGTTGTTCGTTTTGATAAAAGTACCCATGCTTTCAATCTACCATCGATTAGACATTTGTTTTCGCGTTTGTTCGGTCCCGTGGTGCTGTGCGGTTGGTGCTTCGCGAGGTGTCTAATCCGCTGAAAATGTGCAATTATATTTTTACAGAACATCGTTTTGTTTTACCTTTTTGTGTGATGTCCATTTGTAATGCACCTCTCACTTCGACGTCGATGTTGTTCGTCTTTCGGCTGCTCCCGTTAGGGGTCGCCACAGCGGATCATCCGTTATGATCCGCATACTGATTTGGCACAAGTTTTACGCCAGATGCCCTTCCTGACGCAACCCTGGTCGCCTCTTACGACACAGGGATAAGGATTGGGTTTCGCCATGATTCCGGGCTGCCCTACACCCTCTCATAGCGCGGCCTAGCGCAGAGCTCCCGTCCTCAAGCGATCCTCCAACCCAAGCCTCCGAGTAGCCGGATTACAGGCGCACGCCACTACGCCCAGTATTACACTTCGACATCGATGCATTTATAAAAACAAGAAGGTCCATCCGACCAGGTGTTTGCCGTGATCTGGTTGTAAAGGCACAGAGCATAGATCGACATTTTGTGTTCTGTGCCTTGATATATTTTTCAATTGAATTTTGCTAATCTCCCACTTGAATTCCTCTTTCGAAGAACTCTGTTTTAAGGTAAATATTTTTGTTTGTCGTTTTAATGTATTTTATGCAGGTGTACATTTGCGTGTGTGTGTATGTGTATAAACTGTACTACCACAACGGAACTTGGTGTGTGTGTGTGTGTGTGTGTGTGTGTGTGCATATGGGGTTTCAGAATGTGGAATGAGTCTTCCCAGGGTGGGCTGTCTGACATTGGGCTTAAAGTATCCACCTTTATTTCGGTAAGTGGTCATGATTCATGGACAAAACTGTGAAGTTTTCTGTTCTTAAATTTGTGTGTCGAGGGCTCTTTCCAGGATCGTCACTGAGCCACGGACAGCTTCCAACTGCAGTTCGTTTGTTGTAATATTCCCAGGGATGGTTTTTAATATCTCTGTTAGGTTCTTCATCATCATTCCCATTGGTCCAACTATCACTGGTACAACTTGGGCATTCTTCAGCTTCAAGGATCTTTTAACTTCATTCTTGAAGTCTTGGTATTTGGTAATTTTCTTGATGTCTGCATTGCTTCGTCAAAAATCACCAGTAGTCAAAAAACAAATCAATTAGCAATGCCTTCTTCTCTTTTTTTTGTACCTAAGTGTGATATCTGGTTGCAATGCTTTGTTTTCCATGTTCACGCTCCATGAGATCCTTTGGTCGTACGTGAGTGGTACTTCCATGTTTTCAGTGATTGCTTTTGGTTCAAGTTCCCACAAATTCTCTGGAACTGGAATATCAAAATTTGCAGATATACCAGCAGATTACTTGACAAAATCTGTTGTGTCGTTGTGTGTACAGCTGTTCTGACTTTTTTTTTTGTGTTCGGTCATTAAGTATCATGTATCATTCTCTTTGCTGATACCATTTCCACCCCTCACCTGTGTTGTTTTTTTTCCTCCTCTCACCCCCACCTCTCTCTCACTCTCTCACTCTCTCACCCACCACCTCCTCGCACCTCTCCCTCTCAAGATGTATAACAATGTTTGGTGAGATGTTCCTCTCCCCACCTCCCCCCCACCTTTCTCATTCTCCCCTCCCCCTTCTTCATCCATTATGCTTTCTCTCCCTGCACCTGCCTCCTCGCTTTCTCCCCCACATCCCCCTTATTGGCCCCATCAGTGAAGCGACGGGTTGCATTTGCTACTATCTAATATATAAAACTGTTTTTAACCACTAACTCACTGACTCGCTTACTGACTGACTGATATTAAAGATCGGTGCCTTCTGAGTGACGTAGAAAGCTGAAATTTTGTGTCCCGATGGACATCAAAGCTGATACACCGGGAAAAATCACAGAACTGTCGGACAACATCCATAAATGAAAATATAAACAAATGAAAATAAATAAATGAAAAATAATGCAGGTGAGGGACCTGAGACAATGGTGAAGTACGTTTTAATGTGTAAGCATACCCTGCCAATATACACACACCCTGTGAAGAGTAGGAAAGCTATCGCCGGCACTCTGAACAAATTACTAATGCCTGCCTCTCACTTCCAGAGGGCACTGCATCAGTGGCACAGCTGAGCCCACAACCAGTGATGCTTCCCCCCAGCCATGTGCTGCATATGAAATAAGAAGAAGACAAAGAATAAGGAGGATTGTTTTTTTAATCCCAAATTATATCGAGATCAGTTCATGATGACCAATCACAGCAAGTCAGCAACGAAATCAGTTTTTTTTTGTCCTTGGAGCAACCTGGCTCTATCACATTTGCATTTCAAGTAAATAAATGAAAGGGAATCAATGACATTTGAGCTATAAATGTACTAAAAACAACAGCAGCAAGAAATACTTTCCAAAGGTAACTTTTTGTCCATGTGAGTAATACGCACATCACGCACCTACTTCGCACAGGTAAGCCCGGAGTAATCCAGGTGCAGAGTGGTGCTTTTGCTGAGAGTTTGCGGTGGTGTGTGGGAGACCAGGGTGCAGACGTCAGCTGCTGACAGCCGAGCGAGGCTTGTCAGTTGGGCAAACTCCATCCTTGCCATGTTTTTCTGCTCAAGATGTGCGTTCTCAGCCTCCCACCTCCCAGGTCACACAAATCTCCCTTTTTCTAGTTTCACAGGCAACATCTAGCTTCTAGCCTCTGGAAGGTGTCAGTGGGAATGCTGAAAGTCGAGGATAAATTTCCAGGCAATGCTGCACAAACAAACATGAAATGGTAGTGTGAATCATTGCTACTCTCCACTACCATAAATTACTGAATGAAATTCTTGAATACACTGCTGAGTGAAAACACTTTTACAAAATCTAAATGGCTGACAGTATTTGTAATTTATTTTTATTCCACTTTTCTTAGTACGTTTAACTCGCAAAATCAGTTTTCTTTGGCGCCATCCGCATATTACGTATGCAATACAGTGGAATGCTCGATTCCCTCAACCATCCCATCATACTTGTCCGACATTTACCACTCAATCCTTTTGAAGATCCTTTTTGTTTTCTCCTCCATCCTGCTGAACTCTCCTATCTTCCCTTTTTTTAGAAAAAAATTTCCTATCAATTCCCTTCCTTTTCTCAATTTTTTTTCTTCTCATTTTCTCCCACCCTCACCCATTCCCTTGCTTGCGCCATCCTAGATGGCCCTTAATGCACGCAGACCTCTGCAAGCTCATCTCGGAGTCACTTGCTTTGATTCTTTGTCGCATTCTTTATTCAGAAAGCTGCATCTTAATTAAAGCTTGGAAACCATGCTGGAAGCAAGGAAGGTGTGATCAGTGATCCTGTAATGGGAGATTCTGAGTTGCTAATGTTAATAAACAACTTTGTACTGAATAGCAGTTGGTCACTGTGTGCCGGTGTACTCAGAAACTTCCAAGTTTTCATCCGAATCAATAAAATACTCTCTCTCTCTCTCTCTCTCTCTCTCTCTCTCTCTCTCACTTGCTCTCTCTCTCTCTCTCTCTCTCTCTCTCTCTCTCTCTCATCATGTTTGTTCACAGCTCTTGTTTGTTTGGCTTGTTCTCAGGCTATTCAGTGCATTAAAATGGAAATTTTCATTATTTATTTTAAAATAAATTGTCATTTAAGAACCAAAGACCGATTACGTCGACAGGATGGTCTCGAGGTATGCACACTTGCTTCCATGCCATGTAGCCTGGGTTCGAATCCAGACCCAGCTGTAATAACTGACGTCCTGGTGTTCATCGGCAGGGTGAGTTGTCAAAGTGCGTGCTATCCCACTGATGGACATTAAACTGGGTGTCCCGACTGCCGTTATTAGTTGTGGACATGAAAGGTCCCACAGTGTCCTTCACGACGAGTAGGTGAGCTACCTCCGTTACCATGAACAAATGCCAAATTCCTGTCCTAACTACTGCTGGGAGAGTTATTGACAGACCGTGCAGCATGACCCTTGCCAAGAAACCGGCTCAGCACAGCCAATGCTCTGTAACACAGAGTATAGTGCATCAGATTGGATACCTATTACACAACTAAAAGGGTCTGGTATGATCGCACTACCTTTGGTTTCCCCTACTACTCCAAACTCTCTCTTTCTCTCTCCTTGCCCCCAATGCAGCTCTTATGCATCTCACTAAGTCAGCTCACTGGCTGAGCTAATCTTTTTCCTCCAATGCAGAATTAGGTACGAAAACCTTTTTTTTTTTTAATCACTTACGCACTTTTTGATTGGAGGAAACGTTCAACACCCCCATTCAGCCAGGAAGCCCTTGCGGTGGAAATGGACCAGGATCCTAGTCTCAAACCTACAAAAGAAAGGATGAGTGAGAAACAAACAGCGCAAGTCAATGTTCATGACTACCATTCAAAAAAAAACGTTCAAACTTTTATTGTAACTGTGTCTTTGATTACACTACACATGCTGGGGAGTAGATGTTACCATGGGATGACCATGATAAATGGTGACATGACGTTAGGCGTGGTAATTGTGATAATAAGCTTTCATACGAGCATTCTCGTTTGCTTTGGCATTGTTCATCATTGACATTACCAACTTGTGCAAGGAAAGAGCAAAACAATCAGTTATCCTCCCTTCCTCCTTGCCGTTGAGATTCAAGCACACGTGTCCATTCTTGGGAGTCAGGATAGGAACAATGTCAATGGGAATTCTTTGTGAATTGCTGAAGTTATGTTGGACTGCTGGATAAACAAGATATAGCAAAAACTTACTGCAGTTATTTTTCGTATCGAGAATCAATTTTTTTTTTACAGTTATAATCCATCAATAATAATTATTTAAGATTGTCATTCCATTATATTTATTATTGAAAATTGTATGTATTGTAATTTTGAGTTGGTATTTAAGAGAACTAGCAGAGTACCCACCCTTGGGGAGATCTTGTTCCAAGCGTGTAACACGTTCTTCTGACCCATCTCTTTATTTGGGCGGTGTATAGGAAACAGGTCACTGCCTTGATCGTTCCCAAAGATTAAAAATAATAATAACCTGGGTTACGTATTGTTGCGGTTTTGAGAAACCGCGATTGTAAATGTGCACTCCCGACACGTAGGTCCTTCAGCATAGTTATTTACATAATAAATGTTTAGAACAGTCCCTTACCTTAAGATGGGTCAGTGGGATCCAAACTGTGTTAGAACAGTTAGATTAGGATTTACCCCCTGTTTTTATTTTGCACATGTAAGGTTGTCGCAAGGCTTTGGTAGCCATTTAATGTGGGTGTGTGCTGATCCCTTCCTTACATTCCCTTTATCATTAATTTCCCTCTCTCTTCTTTATCGTTAGATTATTCTCTCTCTTCTTTATCAAAACTTTGTCGAAGAATGTGACGCGCACATTGTCGAAACTTCCAGGCCGACCTTATGAAAGAGCGAACCCTGGAGCATTTGCTTGAGGCTCCTTTCAACGGTCGTTTGCACCTGTCTTTCAGCAGTCACTGGGGTTTCTTTCAGTGGTCAATGCCATTGAAATCCTTACGTTCCCTCCCACCTATTTTTCTTGCTCCTCACTTTTGTAAATAAACCTGCTCTTGTTGAATCTATTTCCGATCTGTCCGTGTCCGTCTTTTCCGCCATTGGTCTAGCACTGTCCGCACATAAACACCCGGGGAGGTTGAGATTCTCGACAGTTCGATTTGCAGGGTCTGGTGTGTGCTAGCGGTACAGCTTGGCTGCATTCAAGATCACCAGATAAGGTAAGTAGCACATTTGCCAAGGGTGCGTTCCCCGGTCGGGGGGCCACGGGACTCCCAGTTAAACAGTTGTTAGACGGTTTGACACTGGGACTCGTGGTCGCTCGATTGACATTTTTAGTTGTGTCGTCGGCATTGTAGTTGTGTTGCAACCCACCGTGGGGTGAAGTTATTCACTCCAGGTAGCCTTCGGTCCAGGTGAGTTCGAGAGAAACCGGGAAGTTCCCCCTTATAGTAGGCTCGAGTCCCGAGACCACAACAATATATATATATATATATATATATATATATATATATATATATATATATATATATATATATATATATATATATATATATATGAAGCAAAAACCTGCATACTGCTTATGTGCATAGATATGGCATTGTGGTTATATAGCTTGGTTAATTCCAATTGCATCCACTGTCCCCACAAAGGAAGAAAAGGGCAAGATGTGCAAAAAAGTTTTTTTCAAAACTTGATGGAATCAAACGAAACTTGCATATGCATAAGAGGTTCAACTTTTGAAGTCAAATCCTCCCAGAAGAGTAGATGAAATACATACATACATACATACATACATACATACATACATACATACATACATACATACATACATAGACACATACATACATTTTACATCGCCCCCTCCCTCAGAAAGTAAATGGGATTTGATATTTTAAAGTCGGACAATGGCATGTGACAAGGAAGAGTGACCATTATCCTGGAATGGCCTATATGTCCCGATTCTTGAATAATAATGCTCCAGGCAGTTTAACCAACACTTGCATAGTTTCAAATTCCCTTTTCTTCAATTTAAACTACCACAAATGCATTGTAAAAACCGTGCCTTTTCATACATGCACATTCCCCACCAGGCCGGGGCAGAGTCCACTCGCCATCTGCAGCAGAGTTGATGCAACACATGGGTGGAACATAAATATGCATCAAGCAAGACATGCGTGGAACATAATATACATTTTACATTAAAAGTAGGTTACATCACAATCATGAACCTCCGTGCTACACCAGCGCCTGCTGCACAACTACCCTGTATAGGTAACCATACCAGTTGATATGAACTTTAAGTTGCAGCTGGGATGATAACTATCTTATATATTATTTCCGAGTTTGTGGTTTCGTGTCACGCTATCTTCGACTTTGTTCTGCGCTCGAGTAACATGATATTCGGCTTACATTATCTCAAAGACCATATGGGGTGCATGGTACAAAAAAAGTAAATAAAATGGTTCTGAAACAGTGAAATCGTATTCCACTTACTGCATTAAAGTAAAATTACTACTGATACTCTGCATCAGTTCCTTTCTCAAACACACCCACCCCAACATGTCGCGCAGAGCGCGGGTTATGCTAGTCAACATTAAATGGGAAAACCAGCTCAATTGCAGTTTTTGAAAAATTCATTATCATCCACGACCTAATGCAGTGTCAGCCACTATACTGGAAACTGCAGTATCGGTCAATCTACATTTGCTTTAGAAGCCTTTTTTTGGCAGGATTGTAAGCTCACCCCCAAGGTAAAATAATCAATCCATAGATGTATTTCTGGCATCATGTCCATCATCAGCACCGAGTGGATCCTTCCAGAAAAATAATCGACAAGCTGTCCCGATAAGGGTGTATATACCTCGAGCACCTCTTAACTAGGGAATCCATAAATACCAGCTGAGAATCCATACCATAAGGGTTAAAAAAAAAATATCCATAAGAGTTACAGTAGTACATCTTAAGTCGAATAATGATTGTGAATCCATTACATTACCAAAACCAACAAGTACCTCATTGATGCAATATCCTCCTTGCAAATCACAAGAGTGACAGCTTATAGTCAAGGTGGGAATCAAACCCAGACCACATGGCTCAAAGGCGAGTACACTACACCTGTCATTTCAGCCTCATTTGTAATTTGTCTATGGTGCCTGAAATAACTCATGGGATACCATGAGATTTTCAACATCCACCAACTCATGCCGCTAGAGGGCATGAACATGAACAACATCCACCAACACCCAGTTTAACATCCATCTGAGGGATGGCACACACATTAATAAATCACACTGCTTGGGAAACACCAGGATGACATTTTATAGCTGGGTCTGGATTCAAACCCAGGCGAAACATTTTCGAAGTGAGCATGCATACCTCTAGGCCATCCTGCTAGCCCAAGTTCCCTATACTAGTATGTGCCCGTACGTGTGTGGCTATACGTGCATGGCCGTACATGCAAAAAAAAAGAAAACTTTCAAACCGTGTACCAGAAACAACCACACAGGCCGTTCCTTCGCTCTCGCGTGCCCGTACGTGCATGGCTGTACGTGCGTGGCCATACATGCGTGGCCGTACGTGCAACCCCCCCCCCAAAAAAAAACTTTCAAACAAACACACAGGCCGTTCCTTCGCTCTCGTAAACGACGACTAGATTGGGGCATTGTGTTTATCTATAAATGCGCATAAGAAATCGAGAAATTATTAGAATACAGTAAGTCATCACTATCCGGAAGTGGTGCGTGCCCGTACGGAATGTTCACATGCATTGCACGAATTATCGCTTTCATTGAAGTAACAACTGCTGTGATACACACACAGAGTTAATTAAAATCCAAATTTAAATCAAGTTTACCTCCCTGTCTTTGCTTGCCATGACATTCGCTGCCATTGACCATTGCCACTCCTACACCACGGTAACTGCGGCGCCCTTTCCCCATCGGCCATGCCTACGCAGCAACGTGTCTTGTCATTGGTTTGGTAAATAAATGGCCGCAGCAACGTGTCCTGTCATTGGTTGGTAAATAAATGGCTTTAACTTGGGAACCACTTGTCCGATCAATATCAAACCTTGAAAAGGCACATACTCAGGTCCCCAGCAATATAGCTGGCAAGTTTCAATTAGGTCGGACCAGTGGTTGTCGAGAAACAGCGGTCTCACACACACACACACACACACACACACACACACACACACACACACACACACACACACACACACACACACACACACACACACACACACATACACATACACATACACATACACATACACATACACATACACATACACATACACATACACATACACATACACATACACATACACATACACATACACATACACATACACACACACATTGCTGGAATTATAGATAGATGATATATTTATACTGAGCACTCACAACTTCAATGCCAAGAATTATATTGGTTATTCACACCACCCATCATAGACCCCTCTGGTCTACAGAAAATGAGGGAGGCTCAGTGATTCTATTGGCCCCACTTACCTCCTTGTCCCAGCAACCCCCTCTCAAAAAGGGTGATAATTCCTGAAAAAGGATGTCTGAAAGGAATAAGTATGTGTCGTTTTTCAAGGCCTTGGTTATTTTAAGTGCATTGCTGATTGTGCTTGCAAAGCTGGAATGCCATAGATTAGAGAGGCCTGTCTATTCCTTTGCATAAAGCACCCGGAATGCAACATTGTCACAGAGGCCCCAAGAAAGCGACTAACACATGCTAATCCAGGCCGGGCCGCCTTTCACAAGGTTCTTGGGAAAGCTCCCAGCACTCCTTAAGTCTAAGAGCTGCTGTCAAGGGTGGCAGCAAAAACTGCAGCAATTTTTCCTCTTTTAAAACAGCTCCTTCTCCTTCCTGGAAGAATGTGCCCAGGCGCTTGGAAATGCTGAACTTGGGATTGAGGGACGACAGTGGTTAAGCATAAATAAAATCTCTTGTAAACAAACATGAGGCCATTTCAGCTCTTCAAGGCCTCGTTGAGAGGGCAAGCACTTCGTTGTAAAAGTTACTTTGAAACAAAACCCTCCAAAAGAATGATGAGCATGGACGCAAGTGGTGTCCGCATGCATTTCGAACCCCACACTTATTGTCGAGACACCATGTTTTACTTTTCAACGTTAAACAAGGAAAACTTAGAGGGAGACTCAAAGTTCGATAACATTTCAACTACCGAATAGTACATTAAAGAAACTGAGACAAATCAAGCTTTGTTTAATCCCAGTGATCTCAGGCGGGAATCATATTGAATCAAAACCAGACTAGACGGCTCTTTGATATATAAAACGCAGACTCGACCCCGGTGACAAGTTCATGAGGCACCAGCATACTTATATCTGAATCACAAAGGTGTTCATGAACAATGGACAAAAGCACTACATTTTCGATTATACACTTGAATTTTAATGAATCATAATAAATATCTCATCATTTCCATCAGAGGGCTCTGACGAGGTCTAATACTGTGCTTGATAATGAAGAAATAAAAATCAGCAACAACAGAAGGCTTATTTGATGTCACTAGGTATATCTGCTCTGTTGAAGGCCACAATTATTCACAACTTATTGTGGAGTCAGCTGGAACTTTTTTGACCAAGTTTTTCACAAACACGCTGGTCAGGTCAAATGTTTGACCGAAGATCCAGACTCGGTGGTGTAATGGTTAGAGCATCAGCTTCGAGTCTGGGAAGTCGGAGGTTCAAACCCCCGGCAAGTCATACCAAAGACACCTTGCATTTACAATGGTACATGCTGCTTCCTTGCCTGACGTTCAGCATTTGAAAGATTAAGAGCACAGACAAGCCACATACTGTAGGTTGGCATCAATGGGGGAGCGAGAAATTCCACCTTCGTAAATGCCCGGCTGAGTATGGTGAGAAAGGCGGTGGCATTATTTTGAGTATGCTACCTGGTACCCAGAGTGCCCCAGGAAGTGATGGCGCTTCCCCCAAGCTCAGTGGCTGTGTTCTGTGCATTTGTCTCATCGAACAGTCCTCTGCTGTGTCTTGTGCATTCGTCTGTACATCTGCATGTGTGGGATGTGTGTGTGTGTGTGACAGCTCCACTAGAGTCTTCGACCATGTAAAATAATATATTTTTAAAGGCAGACACAAATTTAAATTTGTTTTGGGTGCCGGCAATAACTTCATGAAAGACACCCTGGATTGTTCAACATCCACAAAGACCAGTGATGGCAGATGGGTCCTCTGGCTTAATATCCTTCCGATGCATGGCACGCACATCGATTCCTCACCCTGCTTGCAAAACACGAGGATGAAACTTTATAGCTGGGTCGAGACTCGAACTAGCCAGGAGAGACAGCTCAAATGTGAGTGTGCATACTTCTAACCTATCCAGCAAGCCTAATTAAGGTTTATTTCATAATTGTGATGAAATTGGCAAATGCACCGAGCATACTCTGCGCATTCCGCATTCAAACTTGATAACAAATGATTTCCCTGTTTTGACACCATCCCGTGTGTGCAAAATAGCTCTGCCTGGATACCGGCACACTTGATTTAAACTCGGATTTCGAGCGTGAAAATTCGGTACTTGACTCATGACCCTGATTTTAAAGTAAAGTTCTTAAAACTGGCCATTTTCATTTGGAATAATCTCTTTCAAAACCTTCCATCTGCCACTGGAATGCTTTAGATAAGCACAACGAAGAACTCCATGAATGCTCTTAGTGACATAAATAAACGAGTTTTGCTGGAATTTTGAGGGTTATCAGTGGAACCTGAAGCCATTATGGTGTGTGTGTGTGTGTGTGTGTGTGTGTGTGTGTGTGTGTGTGTGTGTGTGTGTGTGTGTGTGTGTGTGTGTGTGTGTGTGTGTCCGTGATATCTCAATTGTACTAAAACGTTTCTTCCAAGTGATGGCCAATATTTTTCCTATTCCATTGCAAGACTTTATTACAGCACTATTTAATTGCTTTGCTTCATTATATTTGTATTATTAGCCTCTGTTGGACTCAGTCCGAATCGGGGGCTGATGGATTTGGTCTCGGTTATTGTGTCCGTTCGTGCATGCGTGTGTGTGTGTGTGTGTCCGTGACCATATCTCGGACATGTACGGACCAATTTTGTTCGCACTTGGCACAAAGACAACGCATGATGGTAAACATATACATGTCATTTTTTTCGACATCAGATCCAAGATGTCCGACTGGCAGTAATTTTAGTTTTTAAAAAAATCCTGATGTTGAACACGTCCCTAACTATCTCTTGGACATGCATTCACCAATGTTGTTCAAACTTAGTACCCGGATAATGAATGATGGCTTACATAATATGTGCGTCATTGTTTTTCGAGATGAGATCCAAGATGGCCGACTGGTGGCCATTTTGTTCCTTAAATGTGTCCCCGACTATTTCTCAGGCGTGCATTGTCCGATTTTGTTCAAACTTGGCACAAACACAGTAGATGATGGCGTACATAAGTCCTTCACTTTATTTTGCGATCCCATCAAAGATGGCCGACTGGTAGACTGGTGGCCATTTAAGTACATAAATGTGCGTGAGCCCTTTAACTCCATACAGCAAAATTACGAAAACAACGGGGACTATGACATTTTATGTCTTTTATACTTGTTAGTTAATAGTCTGTAATCTGAGTTGATTGTCGATGTTCTGACTGTGTGGTCAGCTGTAAGGTGGAGTTTTAACCTCCCACCACTTCCCAACCATATTTCCAATACACCTCTCCCTTCCTATTTCTTCTTTCTCATCCTAAATTAATTTTCTCTTCTTTTTCACCAACCCTCTCATTCTCTCTCTTCTGTTTAGATTCATAATTTTTCCTTCTTCTCAATGCATCCCCCTCCTCCGACCCAAACCCTCCACCAAACTACACAACTTGCATATACAATAAATAAATATCCCATCCATCCATCCATCGGGACCATACTCTCTGCAGAGCGTTGGTGCTGCCGAAACAGTCTCCTTTGTTATTGGACACAATCCTGGACGGGTAGCCACTCTGACACAGGATACCAGTATGCTGGCACTCATTTTTGCCGATCTCAGAAGGATGACAGGCAGAGTTAACCCTACCTGGTATTAATTCAACAGCCAAGGGGGATTTCAACTCAGGATCCTAAGATTCCAATCCCACCACCCTAACCATTAAGGCAACACCAGGCATAGAAATATCCCCTTTGCTAGGAATGTCATTCCAAATCGGGAATAATTCTCCTCTCGATGAAATTCACATATTTGTAGCAAAAATGTGGTGGAATAATGTTTCCAAAATGGAGGCTCAAACTTTTTGTGCCATTTATAATTGAGAACACATCTAAAAACATTGGAAAATATTCACGTCCGGCCCTGTAGAGTAAGCATCTAGAGTGGTCGGGTTTGCTAAGCCTTGTGGCATGACCTTCAATGGTGTGGCTTAGATGCCTATGACTGCTCAGCAGATTTCCATACTCTGCGACAGAGTGGTCACCTATCCAGGATTGGTTGTCAGCCAGGGAATCATTCATGACTTGTCATGAGCACCCCCATTGCTCTGATAAAGAGTATGGACTTCCACCACCACAATGTTGAGCAAGAGCTAAGGCTATTTTTTCTCCAAAAAATTATTGCAACAAGTTTGGCACAACTAAAAATTTTCGTTTGTTAATGGCATTAAAAATATAGAGATCTAAGGGCGTCTACAGGAGGGTTGCCCCAAAATATGTATTTGCTTTCCTCTCCAAACTACATACACAATTTCTATGAAACTTGACCACAACCTTAATCACTCATGATGTACCAAAGCTTGGTCACACCATTTTAAAAATCGAAGTCTAAGGGGGTCTTCAAGGGGGTTGCCGCCCAAAAGAGGTATTTGCTTTCTTCTCAGAAACTACACACACTATTCCGATGAACATTCACCACAACCTTCATCACCCATGATGTACAAATGTTTGTTCACAGCATTTAAAAAAAAATTGCATAGGTATTTACTCCATTACATATTTTGTGGGTTATCCATGACCTCCAGTGGTTCCCTGGTTATCTTATCCAGCCGCTACCAGGTGAGCACTCAGGGGTATTGCCACTATTATTTTTTAATGAGCTTATCTGGAATTTAAAAATTCCAGATAAGGTATTGTCATCGCGCAGAGACCGTCCGTCCGTCTCCTTTTTCAGCTTGTCCGGCCAAACCCTTGGGCTGATCTGGCTGAAATTTGGCAGCAACGTTCCTCTCCTGACTGGTAACAGGATTTTCAAAGCTCGTTCTGGTCACATGACTGTAAGTAGGTCAAAATGGCTGACTTCGTAAATTCCTTCAAAAATCTTCTTTTCCAGATTCACCAGTCAGAATGCTACCAAATTTGGGTTACTAGGGGAGGGATGTTATTAGGTCAGGGTAGGGATGTTAAATTGCCGAAGTCATGCCGATCATGTGACCAGAAGTGTGTAATAATGGCCGACTTCATCAATCTTTGGGAAAATCACATAAATTCCTTCAAAAATCTTCTTTTCCAGACCCACCAGTCAGAATACTACCAAATTTGGGTCACAACATTAGGCCAGGGCCCAGATAATTTACAGATCCTGTGTTCCTAAATTTATGAAAAAAATATATGAATCACCATCCTTGACTTTCATGCTGCCTTAGCCTTTATTTCGCTAAATATGAAAAAGATAAGCTGATAAGCTTCCAAGTACCATCCCAGTCGGGATATATTTAAATGACTGACAAGTATAGGTGTACACATATAAAGCGTGAAAGACATTACCTGCTGCTTTTTGAAAAAAAATGAGGGATATTGAAATTGGCTCCGTCTGTCTGTCTGTCTGTCTGTCTGTTTGTCCTTTACAATATCTTCTATAAAACGGTTCCGCAGAAATTCACAAAACTTGGTATTTACGATCATAACATGGCATGAAGGTGAAAAAGCAGTATCATTTTTGGCCCCGTCCCCTGAGGACAATACTATTCCCCTGGGGAAGGGTCAAAAGGTCAAATATCAAAAAATGCAATTGCGGGCACACTTTAAAAAGAAACCTTGAATATGCAATCATCATTGGGTGATGCATAAAATTTGTAACCATTTCTGGTTTGTTTGTTTGAGAGCTGCGTGCTTATTATACTGCACTTAAATGATGGCGAAATTTTTTTTTGTCCTTTGAGGAAATGCTGCAATAATGTCACCCATTTCCTTTCTTACTTTCAAGTCACAAGTTTTGGTGATTTTAGGACATACAAAGGATAATAACTGGAATTTACTCCTTCATTACATTTTGGTCAGTTTTTCAGCACACACTGCACCAAGCAAGTGAAAGACAAAAATAATCACAATTGAGAAAGATTCACGTGATTGCTCATGAGTCGAGTTTCGAAAAAATACAGTTCAAAGAGCGAATGTAAGAAACATCACGGCATTGTTTGCAAGAGTAGAGATGACTGTGTTCTGATAAATCTGTGCCATATTTTGGAATTTCCTGGTGATGTTCGATGAGGGATCAACGAGACTGAACCTCAGGTGGTGGTCAGCTTTCATGGAGTTTTTCAAGGACCTTCCATAAGTTCAACACTGCATATTACAATGAGTATTTACAGTTCTTCTCCCTCAATCATCCATTTCGACAAATGTCATTCACGGACACCGCTATTCGGGTCATTCACGGGTCATAAAGTGTGACCTGCTTCGACATTTGTGCTTCGTGTATTTGCTTCTTCTCTTTTTTTTTAGTACACTTCAGGTCTGGTCTCCTATATCAACCTGGGAAATTGGAAATCAGCCAACATCACAGCATTACATAAAACATAGGGGCAATACCCCTGGGTGCTCACCTGGAAGTGGCTGGTTGAGATAACCAGTTAGTATGTCCCCAAATATGGTTGAATCATTGACATCTCCCATCAACCACCCACACCTACCCACAAGTTACCCACATACTCCATACATTCCACTCCCATTGCCTCTCCTCTTATCTACTCCCAAATTAACGCATTTTCCTTCTCCCCAAACTTTTCCCATTCTCCATGACCCCCTCTTTCGCAACTGTCATTATCCTCCCTTCCTTTTATTTTTTCAATTCTTCATTTCCTCCCACCCTCTCCCCCCCTCCCCCAATAATAATAATAATAATAAAAATAATAATAATAATAATTAGGTGGCTTGTAATTATTTTTTCCATTCCATCAGTTAGTCTTAAATTTGCTGAAATTTATTTGTCCTCTTATTTATTTTGAGTTGATGATGCAATGCGTACATAATTGGTTCTTTGTAAAACACTAGCATTGTCTATTCAACAGGGATGACCTGTGAGTAATTATATGGTATTACAACTCAAGTCTCTAATCCAGAATACAAATGACGAACCGTTGATCAGATCAAATACCTTGAGAATCAAAATTACTTTGAGAAAGAGCAACGAAGCAAACTTGAATATTCTCCAGCACTCAAGTTCAAGACTTTTGACCACCCTTCGTCATGATTTGTTTTGTATGATACTGTTGCGGATTCGCGCCCGCCGGCGTGCGAACGGCCACGTAACTCGAATCGCGGCACGTCGCCCACCGGACGGACAATCCAGTCGTGACCCTCTCGGACTAACGCCGGGAACTAGTCACGGGTGGACCTTTCGGTCTCACCACGATCGTGCCAATCGGCCCCCGCGTGGGATAGGGTTGCTCGCCAAATTCGACCTACCTAAGTACCCACACGGAGGGTAGACCGGGCGATCGCACCTTGCCGCAGGTCGACTTCGGACACGGGCCACTTTAAGCGACCCGTTCCGTACTATCGGGATAACCGAGCGGTGTTATTCGTCGGCCTCGACGGTTCGATTAATTATCGGGCGTTTTAGCCCACGACCAACCCTTTACGTGAAGCAAGATGGAGATTCAATGAAAGAAAAGACGAAGCGAAGCGGGAAAACAGTTCAACATAACACATTTATTTCGCGATGAACGGGAAGCACACATATACAATTACACCAAAAGCACATGTAAAAGGAGAAGAAACACAATATTACACAAACAGCAAATATAAAAGAGAAACACAATGCAGAGCTATCCGACTACCGAGCACACGGCAACACTTATACAATTTTACTTCACAGACGGCGCCGACAACACAGATACCCAAAGCAAAAGAAAAAGAACCACCCTCCAGGATGAGGGGGGTAGGTGGGCCTGGGGCCGAGACCGTGTCGGGCCTACCCGTCTGATGATGAGACGCAGAGCGGCGGTGGCGCCCCAACTCCGTGGGCCTCGCGGACAGTGTCTGGTAGGGGGTGGGAAAGGGGCCCCCTTGTTGCACTATCTCAGCGCGGGGGGAAACAGGAGGGGGTTGTTGATGCTCGGGGGGGAGGAGGATATCACCCTGTCTCGGGTCCCGCGACGAGCGTCTCCTCCTCGACCTCGGTCGCGTTGCTGGCCTCTCCCTCTGCAGCTCCCGGCACCGACGCGAGCACCCCCTCGTCTGCCTTCGCCGCCGCCACCTCTCCACAGCTCCGTCTAATCGCCCTCTCTGTCTCCTCTCTTGGCTCGTCCCAACTCTTCACTCTTGACTTCTCCCCTCCGAACTCACAACTGCCAACTGAACTTTACTGACGAACGCAGCCGTTTATATAAGCCCCATGGCTTCGCTCCTTCACCTTTGACCCTCTGCCTCCGACCCTTCACCTCTCTAACTGGCTCCCCATTGGACCGAGGAAAAGTGGGCCTGAATGCTTTTTGATCCATGAATTTGCATATAGCGTCCTCACTCCAACGCCCTGGAGGCGGGGCCAAATCGCCCCAGCTCGCCGATAGGACGGAACAGAAGTGGGCGTGAGTCGTTTTTGATCCGTTTTTCTCGGAAAGTCTGTGATGTTTCTGAACACGCTGCTCGGTGCGCGCCCTACACGAGTCCAGTATCGGTGCCCATGGTGTGGGAATGACGGTGATGCGATGGTGGCGAGTTGTGACGGTAAAGGTCGTGGCTGTTGTTGTGAAGCGGCGTTGTGGTTGGTGGTTGTTGTGAAGCGGCGTTGTGGTTGGTGGTTGTTGTGAAGCGGCGTTGTGGTTGGTGGTTGTTGTTGTGAAGCGGCGTTGTGGTTGGTGGTGATAGTAATGGCGGCTGGTCCAAAATAAAGATAGTAAAAGAAAAACGGCTATCCTGAAGAGTCGCAGCCCGACTGAATGACATTTATTCCCTCGAAACAACGGGTTTGGGCCTAACTACACATATACTTACAGAGATATCTCACCTAAGGGACCTGAATGGTGGTTTGTGAATTTCCTCAACCACAACAATACATTTATCCAAAAAAAATGTCCTTCCAATGCCAGCTTATATGGAATGTCCACATCTGAGATTAGCCTGTTGATCTGGGTTCAGTCATGTGAAGGGAAATAATATTTATGTATTGTTGGATTAGTGGCCTTGGAAAGAGCAGCTGCCGTTTATTTACTCTTATATCCTCGAGTTACAATGAACTGAAAGTCTATCTCACACTGGAAAGATCATGAAACACAGGTTGTACAACATGGCTGTTTGCATGGAGTACAAGCATTTAGGAAGGAATGAAAACTCTCAGAATGTTGTGTGGTTGTTGTCTTGAACCATAGTTGGAAGTTTTCTTCCACTTCATACACTGTTTTGTTTGTGAGAAGCATTGAGGGGCCATTGACAAAAAACATGCATAAAAATGTCAGTAAAAAGGCCTTTTTCCAAAACTTTCTACCCATCCTCCTGTCCTTAGTATTCCTCCTTCTCCTTTCTTTTCTCCAACTGCACTCCTCTCTCTCTCTCCTCTTCTTTTCTTTCAACTTTTACCTTCCTTAATATTACCTGCAGGGCTGGAAAGATGGACAGGAGGTTCGCACTAAGCTGTCTAGCCTGGGTTAGAATCCCGACCCTGCTACAAACTGTCGTTCCGGTGTATCACAGGCAGGGTGATTCATCAATGCGTGTGCCATCAATCAGATGGAAGTTAACCTGCATGTCCTGTGTGCCGGAATTCGTTGGTGGATGTTAAATATCCTACGGTGTCCTTCCCGAAGGGTTTACGAGCTATCACCGGCACCCTCAACAAATTACAAATTCCAAATTCCTCCTACCCAAACCCACAGCACAGCCATGCCGTCAGCCAATGATGCTATCCAAAGCTTTGTGCTGTACACGAAAAAAGATGAAGAAGAGAAAGAACTTCCCTATCCCATAACATGTTATTGACAATGGTTACCATACAATGCTATTGCCCTGTTTGATAAGACACTATCTACATATTAAGTGTTTGCAGTAGTATTATACAAACTGTTTTGTCACGTTTATGGAACTGCCTTCCAGAGGCTGTAAATTCTACTCTTCCCTCAAGGGTTTCAAACAGGTGTGCACCACCATCTCATGTCATCCTCCACCTTTACTCACAAACTTTTCTACCCCGATTAACCCAACCTTGCCTCGTATTTGCATTTTCAGAGTTCTGCGTTTCCTCCCCTCTTCTCTTTCCTGTTCGTTAACTCCTCTGCTTTTTGCGTCCAAATGTAGTCCCACTGTCACCCAGGTTTTAACCTTTGTCACCTCAACATATCTATATATATATATATATATATATATATATATATATATATATATATATATATATATATATATATATATATATATATATATATATATATATATATATATATAAATATAAAAGTACGGTGATGCGGTGAAGCTGTGAGTCAGTCCGGGAAGCCATGAGGACTATAGGCCTATGAATGACGTCCTGGTTGAATGATAATTCCCCAAGACCCTAATGACCCAAGAGACCCAGATAACGCAAAAGTCCCCAAGGCCCCAAAAGACCCCGAAAGATCCAAAAGTCACTGAAGGCCCAAAAGACCCCAAGGACCCAGATAACCCAAAACTCCCCGAGGACCCTACAGACCCAGAGGACCCAGAAGTCCCCGAGGATGCAAAAGACTCCGAAGACAGAAAAAGATCCACAAGATCCTGAAGACACAAATGTCCCAAAAGACCCAAAGACCCAAAAGATCCAAAAGACCCTGAAGACCCAATAAGACCCTGAAGACAAAAAGATAAAACGATCGTTTATAAAAGTGAGATTGCTTGAGATTCTCAGTTTTCACTCCATTTGTTTTCTTGTTTGTTTGTTTGTTACCTTCGCATTCTGCGAAAGGTTATGTTTTGGTCGGCGTGTATTTATTTATTTATTTATTTGTAATCTTGTGATTCGTATAACTCAAAAAGTATGAAACCGAATTGCATGGAATTTGGTGGGATGATTGGTTATTAGCCAGGAAGCATTCGATTAGATTTTGGGATCGTTCGGGTCAAAGGTCAAGGTCAAGGTTACGAAAAGGTCAAAATCGTCTTTTTACGATAACACGGTCAATTTTTATTCAATTTGCATGCAACTAACGCCAAAATGTTCAGAATTCATTGCCTCATCTTGTGATATGCAATATGACACAATGACGCCCATACTCTTGTTACCGGTTAGGGGTCAAAGGTCAGGGGGGTCACGACCTTGAAAAATATGCGGTTTTTGTCATAACGCGGTCAATTCTTGTCCGCTTTACATGAACCCAGCACCAAAATGTTCAGAATTTAATGCCCGATCTTGTGACACAATGACGTCATAACACATGTCACCGGTTGGGGTAAAATGTCGGGGGGGGGTCACGCCCTTGAAAAATATGTGGTTTTCGGCATAACTCAGTCAATTCTTATTCGATTTGCATGAAACCAGCATCAAACGAGATTATCTTCTCTTGTTGAAACGTTGTATTCACCGAGCTTGTGAGTGAAGACTCGCCAAAACGACGTGAGTTGATTGTTGTTTAGTCCGTAGCCCCCGAAAGTTGGGGGGGGGTCATGACATTATAGATATGTGGTTTGTGTCATAAGACCATTCATATGAAACCAGTTCCCCACACTCATACCAAGAACAAAAAAAAGTAGTGGCGGCGAAGGTATGCGCTCTATGAGTGCTCGTTCTAGTTTTCTTGTTTGTTTGTTTTCTTGTTTATTTGTTTTCTTGTTTGTTTGTTTTCTTGTTTATTTGTTTTCTTGTTTGTTTGTTTTCTTGTTTGTTTGTTTGTCTGGGTGATATCTCAGCCATCCGTTCAGCTCGGAAGCTGAAATGTAGGAATAAAAGTGAAGATGTGCTTTGGAAAAAAAATGAATTTTTTTATTTTTGATTAATTAATTAATTGATTTATTACTTAATTATTGTTTTATTAATTACTTATTTATTTTCTTTCTCATTCTGACAATATGTTGGGCACCTTTTGAGCTTGGAAGCTGATATTTGGACACGACAGTGAACAAGTGATTTAGCTATAAAGGGTATTTTTGATTTATTAATTAATCAATTAATCGATTAATTATTCATTTTTCGATGAATGAATTTTCAAAGTGTTTCAGATTCGGATGAAACAGTGGTGGTTTAGGTATGCTATTGGGAAATTGATTGAGAAATCAATTATTTAACGACTTTTATTTATTTTAATTATGCAATTAAGAAGTGAATCAATCAATTATTGCACACCTCTCACTCCAAATCCGTCTCCTTATGCTGCATGGTGAGAAAGTATCATTTCTACATATTGACCTCAGAAGTACAATTCCGTCTCCACATACTGCACGGTGGCAATGTTACGAGCTGGAGGATTTATTTATTCATTTGTCATGAGGGTGGAGTACTTTGAATGTACCATTAATTGTAATTAAATACTTATTTTAGATGCGAAAGGAGAATACGATACTGATTGTACATTGTCATTGTTCTCCACTTTTCACAGGATATGCACGAGAAAAACAGCACATAATTATGTATAATATGGATCACGTGATGCAATGAAACTAGGTGTTCCTGCAACAAACTTTATCATTATAATTTAGAATTTCAGTTTCCGTGCTTTGATCTTTACCAAATGTGGAAACTAGTTCCTTCAGGTCAATGCTGTGTGCAGTTTCATGTTTTATTGACGAGCTGTTAGGTTTAGGGTTGGGGTTGGGTCAACATCTGAACAAATCTGAAGCATCAACATCTTTGGAGTCCCCATGTTGTAAAGATTGTTCTAATTTCCAGCAATGTTCCATCATTTGCTTTGATGTTCTAGTCTGCAAACTGTGAACATCGTAAAGGAAGCAAAGAACTAATTTGATGCATCTCTGTGAATTGTTCATCAACTGATTGGATTTCTGTGTCAAGGATTGAAAAAGAAAAAGTTTACTTTCAATTTTTCCTTGGGGTTCTGAATCGGCTCATCATCTGTTTCATATGTGAACTGCTTCCTGGTTCCCCTCCTAATATGGACCGGATCTGGTTCAAACGGTATCTCCAACTCTTCAGCAGGTTCAGTAATTCACGTGTTACAGTAATTCAACAATTTCAATCATACCACCCCCTCGCACCCACAATATCTCCATCAACTTCATACGGTTACCAGAGTCAACACAGTTCGTAGCACAGATAGTAAAGGCGGAGGGGAAAATGATGAGACAAAGCAGAGAAAGAACTATTTGAATGATTCCCACATGATGCCTGTGTGAAGTCGGTGCTGGGTTTGCTCAGGGAAGCTAAAGATGGCGGAGCTCAGTCGACATTCGCAGAGCTAAAGATGTTGCAGTAGCATCCTCCATTAGCGGCAGTTTTCAGATGGCGTTCGCGGGTCTTCAATACACTCTCATGGGGCATACTTCTGGCCTCCCCAAGGCGGGCTAAATTGCCTGGTTTGCCGAGCTGGACGTTAACAGTTTGTATTAATGGAAAAATACATGCACAGTCTGCTTGTTTGCTTGTTTAGTTTCATGAATAGTTTTTTCATTCACTTTTTACCAACCCCAAATTTTTCCACTAGGTGGTGACCCCCAAATTTTACCACTCCCAAAATAAGTGACCGCCGAATTTGCCTAATGGTTGCACTAGTCCTGGCTGCTGATGGTTGGTGTGGCCATCTTGGGTTTTCCACCCAAACTTGTGCTTCAAGGCCAATCAAAATGCTTGAAAAGAACATGAAAGACAGATTACATGGGGTACAATACTAAGAAGGAGTTCAAAGGGGTGATGTTGCTGCGACACACTCATTGGGGAGGGTGGACAACGTTGTCGATACATAAACTGATGCATGTCGAATATCATCACCGCACGACATTCATCAAAATAAATAACTAAACCATGCTAAGTAATGATGGCCTCCCTGATAAGTCATATCCATTTTGAAATCTCAGAACCGCCTTGCTGAGTCGAAAATGCTAAATCACACACACACACACACACACACCTAAAGTTTGAATACAGTGAGGGGTGGTGGGAAAGAGTGCAAACACAGTTGTAATGTGAGGAATGAACAATCATGACAAAACTTTATAGGATCACATTTTTTACCATGGTGCACCTAACTCAGGGTTTTAAACTGCCATTTTCTCACAATTCATCTGTATATATATGTATATATATATATATATATATATATATATATATATATATATATATATGTATATATATATATATGTATATATATATATATATGTATATATATATATATATATACATATATATATATATATACATATATATATATATATATATATATATATATATATATATATATATATCTATATATATACATATATCTTTGGTAGCACGAGGTCAAACTCTTTGCGCTTGCATAAAGAAACAAACATACAGGCCAAGATATATATATATATATATATATATATATATATATATATATATATATATATATATATATATATATATATATATATATATATTTGGGTGTTTCACAAAATTAATTTTCACCAAATTTTGCCAGATCGCTTTTTGTCTAGTTCCAATTGGCATTGTAAGCATCTGTACCAACCAAAAATGGAGTCAATTGCTGCACATTTAGGGGTGGCACACCTTTTCACAATGTTGATGTTTTTTTCTATTTTCAGGAATAATGGCATCAAGAAAGAAATGTAACTTGCTCGAGAAGCCCCCTCTATCTTCCATTTTAGGAGCTCTCCTTCCCTCAAAGGAGCAAGTGCTACTCCACCTCCTCTATCATATTGAAGAGGGGAAGGCATTATCAAAGGCGACAACAGCAACAATGGATGAAGTAAAGAAGATATGGGAGAGAGCCAGTTTACTGACAATGACGGATGCCAATCTTCGAAAAAAGATCAAGAAGCTGTATGCGGAGTACAAGAAACTAATAAAAGAGAAAAACAGAGAGACGGATGGAGCTCTTTTACGTCGTGAAACTTGGCTAGGGGATCTTCAGGACCTCTTCGATATTGCTGCAGCAAACATATTCGACCTGAAGATCCCCGAAGAAGACAAAGAATTTCTAAGGCGCCAAAGAGAAGACCGGATGTCATGCTCTTTTGGATGTGTAGACAAGGTTCAGCAAGGGAAGGATAAGAGAAAGAGGGCAAGAGAAGCTGAGAGAAATGCAAGAGCTGAACACAGTGCAGAAACAATGGCAAAACAGAAGTGTATCCGAGGTACTCACACGCTATCTCGATTGAGGGAAGAAGTTGGACAAGATTCATCAACAGCCTCTGAAGATGGTTCAGACGAAGAGTTCGCTTACAGGGCAACGCCTGCCAAGCCCAGCCATATCTCACATGCAGGATTAAAGAAGCGAGGCTCATCTGAAGTACTTGTTGCTTCATTGACAACAACATGGGACAGAGAGGGTCTATCCAATCGTCAGGCTGCTGCATCCTTCATAGTGACAGCAAAGAGCTTGGGACATGATGTTAGCAATTACTCAGTAATTCTATGCAACTGTCCATAGAGCTTAGGTTGAGCAATAAAAATTGGGAAAAAGTGTGCCACCCTTTACTGGTGTCCTATTGGCTCAATTTTTGGTACAGATGTTCAAAATGTCAATAAGAACAAGGCAAAACGTGATCTGGCAAAATTTGGAAAACTTTTACTTATACCATTATATTGTGAACCACCCTAATATATATATATATATATATATATATATATATATATATATATATATATATATATATATATATATATATATATATATATATATATATATATATATATATATATATATATGTTGTTACGGCCACAGAAACCGAGACACCAGCTTGTCACTCGGAGATTAATCCCCGGTTGTCCTTGGAAGAGCCGGACCTGGGGCCACTGCTCACAATTAACGTTGTGGTACGGTGGGTTGTTTTAGAACCACGAACGCCTCCCAGTTAACCACGAGTTCCAGTGTCCACCATCTAATTATGCTATTTAGCTGGAGGTCACGTGGTTACCTGAACAGGGAGCGTGCCCTTGGCAACGCACCAATCTTATCTTGATTATATTTTAATTAGTGCGGCCGAGCGTTTTAATCGCTGGTGCGTGCCGACTATTTTTGGTCAAATCGGTGGTAATTACCTCCCAGTCTATCTCGGTTCGGACAATGCTAGACCAATGGAAGGAAAAGACAAACACGGACAGGTTGGAAGTCAACAAATGATATATTAATAAGAAAATAAATAAATAAAAAGAAAATTTTATTTGCTGAGGTAAATAAGTGAATAAATTCCAAAGCAATCGAAATAAATAATTAATCAGGCAAAATCAATCAAAATGACAGGAAAGAGACAGAGAGCGGATGCTTATCAGGGATTGACTTACAACTAAACACAGACAAGGATAGCCAGCAGATCATTCGGGGGGGGGGGGGGGGAGAAGAGTCGTCTCGCTCACCAGAGAGAAGTCGTCCATGAAGTGAAAACGTCCTGCAATGTGTGTGCGTGTCTTGTCTGTCGCCAGCACCCAACCTTGCCGTGCACCCACGAACAGCCTTGAACGCCAGTCGACACCTGTGGGGGGGGGGGCACCAAGATCGTCTGTCGTGGGTTTCGACCCTGGTGCTGTGACACGGCAGCTCTTCACACTTCATGAAACTGGTGACGTCCAGTGACCGACACTGTCCATTGATGACTGACCCGCGCCTCACTCGTTGTGACCGACCTGTGCCTCACTCGTTTTCGGCGCTGCTCACACCCACACGTGCACCATACGCTTGCATGCTCAAGCACTGGAAAGGACAAACTGACTGACGAATTGTCTCATTGTTGGAGCCGGTCAGACACCCACACGCTCACTCGCTCGTTTGCTCACCTCTTCCTGCACGTGCTTGCCCACTCTTGTTCGCTCGCGCTTCCTTTCTGGTTCGCTTGCCCGCTTCTTGCTCACTTCTCTTCTTGCATGCTTCCTCTTTCGCTTTCTTTTTAGCTTGCTTGCCCGCTTCTTGCTCGCTTCTCCGCTTGCACGCTCCCTCTCTGGCTCTCTTGCTCGCTTCTCTCCCAGAACGGAACTCCAATTCTTTGTATATATGCGGCCCGTCTCGGCAGGCACGGTTACCATGACAACTCATGCTCTCGAAAAAGGGCGGGTCTTGGCGTTCATGAAAGAAATGTGTGTAAACGTTGCTAAAGAAAAATAGGCAGGCATCGGTGCTCGTGAAAGAATTATGTGCATAAATGTGTCTGTCGTTAAGAAAAAAAGCTTCCCATAAGAGAGGGGATCTATTCTTTACCCTTCTCAACACATCACCTTTAAAATCCCACTAAACATGGGGATGGGGGCTAATCTGGACTGGACATGCATTTGAGGAAAGAACTGTCTGAGGACCTGAATGTGTGGATGCATTCATCAGACCGGATTCTGAAATCAGTAACAATATATATATATATATATATATATATATATATATATATATATATATATATATATATATATATATATATATATATATATTTTCCGAGTTTGTGGTTTCGTGTCACGCTATCTTCGACTTTGTTCTGCGCTCGAGTAACGTGATATTCGGCTTACATTATCTCAAAGACCATATGAGGTGCATGGTATAAAAAAAGTAAATAAAATGGTTCTGAAACAGTGAAATCGTGCCAAAAACGGTTACTGTTGCCTTCTCACGATCATGTCGGTTCTCGGACATTACGGTGCAAATTATACCAACTACAAAACAAGGGTTCCACAATGACAATGCTATAACCCAAAACATTGTGTATCAAGAAGTACTTTGAACATTGTATTCCACTTACTGCATTAAAGTAAAATTACTACTAATACTCTGCATCAGTTACTTTCTCAAACACACCCACCCCAACATGTCGTGCAGAGCGTGGGTTATGCTAGTATATGTATATATATATATATATATATATATATATATATATATATATATATATATATATATATATATATATATATATATATATATATATATATATATATATATATTGCACAGTGGTTAGGGCAGCGGCTTGGGATCCAAAAAGGTCCTGAGTTCAAGCCCCGTTGGGCCACTGAATTAATATACCAGGGGGTTGACTCAGCCTGTCATCCTTCCGAGGTCGGCGAAATGAGTACCAGTATACTGGGCCGGTGTATACCCCGGTTAAAATAGGTGTACCATATCCCTGTGTCGTAAGAGGCGACCAGGGTTGCGTCAGGAAGGGCATCCGGCGTAAAACATGTGCCAAATCACTATGCGGATCATACGGATGATCCGCTGTGGCGACCCCTAAAGGCCCGGTCACACCTTGACGTTTTAGCCAGCAATGGCAACGTATTAAAATTTATGTAAAACGCTGGCTGACCTTGAACTCTTGATGTTTTTTTTTAAAGATTCGGACGTATTCATAGCGACTTGGTCTTATGTATAACGCATTGGTAACGGACACAGAACGTTTCGTTGTGTTATAGATAACTTATACCAACAAATGCTGAACCTGTTGTCGGCCTACACAACCGATGCCCAACGATAGTCTAACCTAGGCATAGTGCGTTGCACGCATCGCCGACGATGTCGTGACGTAGCCTATTAAAAGGCTGACGCACAACGATTCGAATCATAACTGCCCTAGAAATGGAAGTGTCAACATCGCGGTCACACCTTGGCGATCTTGCCAGCGTATGCCGACATAAGAAAAATGTGTCTAAAACGTTGGGACACGTCAAATACGGTATGAGTAAGTTTGGTATACGTGAGTACAACGCTAAAGTACGCTATCATACGTCGTAGTAAGTAGAGTACGTCAAGAAATTTTAAACATGTTCAAAATTTTACGACGCACTCGGTGTATGACATACGTTCCGCATGCGATGGGGATAAGTTTTACACACGATATGTGGACGCTTACACACGTCCACAAACGCTACTTATAAGCTACACATAAGTCGAAACACGTCGCGGTAATGTCTTTTTTACGCGAAACTTATTTCTAACTTATGTTTGACGTGCTTTGAACCAATTCTTTACGTAGTCCCAACACACATCGACGTATGTAGACGTATTCCAATGACGTCTTCCTGTCGACAAAAAAAAATAAATGAACGTGTTTCTAGCTTACAACTGCCATATAAAGACGTGTTCCCAGCGGTTTTGGGAATTGATATATAAAAATGCTGCTCATAAAAGGGGAACCCAACAGTGTTTTCGAGTCCTTTTTGAGTCGATGTCCATGTCAGCAGTAACAGTATCAGTATCAGTATTAGTATTAGTATGAGTAGTAGTTTGTTCATGTTGGCAGTAGTAGGTGAGTGTGAGGGGGAGGGTGTGGGTTATGATGGATCGTCCTTGCGTTTAACGATTTAACGATTTAAATGATAAACTCAACGATTTAAATGGCTGCATCTCCACCATTGAAAGTAGACGCTTGCGCTCAACAATTGGATTTTTTTTACACTCAACGACTTTTAAACGGTACCACTCAACTATTTTCATTGTTTACAATGAACGATTTAAATTGCTGTCACTCGCCTTTGTTTTTTGACGCTGGGGTTTGGAAATTTGAAGCGTTTCTTCTGAACGTGTTAAAACGCTCAAACTCGACTATTTTAAATAGACGCTGCCGATGGACAATTGGAATCATAGCCAAGCTAGACATCGAAGTGTGAACATCCTCGCCATGCCGAAGAAAAGTTTGAAGAATGCTGCAAATAAGTGTCCTGGCCGTGGCCGTGGACGCTGACGCAAGGACGATCCATTATACCGACGTCTTTCAGCCTATGAGTAACTTAAAAGTAACGTCTGTCGATGTGTGGCAACGATCGCGTAACGTGCCAACAACACGTTAATTATAGGTTAGAAATAAGTTTCGGGTACGCTAAACATTACCTCGGCGTGTCTCAACTTATGATTAACTTACAAGTAGCATGTGTTGACGTCTGTCAACGATCGCAGACCGTGCATACAACTTGTGGCCAGCGTAGCGGAACGTGTGAGTCATACGCCGGCATACGTCGTGAAATTTCATGCATGAAAAAATTTGAGGACAACCGAAAAGTACAACGTTTAAAGCCAGCATACAACGACGTATGGCAGTGTTTTTCAGCGTGCTCTCAATGTTATCAAAACTTACCCATAATGTATTCAACGTGTGCCAGCGTTTTAGAAAAAAAATTCAAAAATCGGCATACGTTGGCTAAAACGTCAAGGTGTGACCGGGCCTTAATGGGAGCAGCCTAAAGAAGAAATATATATATATATACCGGGCGTAGTGGCGTGCGCCTGTAATCCGGCTACTCGGAGGCTTGGGTTGGAGGATCGCTTGAGGACGGGACTCTGTGCTGGGCCATGCTATGAGTGGGTGTAGGGCAGCCAAGAATCATGGCGAAACCCAATCCTTATCCCTGTGTCGTAAGAGGCGACCAGGGTTGCGTCAGAATATATATATATTATATATTATATATATATATATATATATCCTGACGCAACCCTGGTCACCTCTTCGGTCGGTCAGCCTGTCTGTTTATCTGTCTTTTATGCAAGTGAAAACCATTTGTGCTTGTTGTAGCAACTCTAAAGCTGCACCTTAAATCCTGGAGAATGGTACCATCCCAGCCGAGGCTGGATGTTGCCAAGCTCAGGGATGAGAGAGTAGCTGAGGAGTTTGCGAACAGGCTGAGTGGACACTTGGGGGTTCTGGGTGCTTTGGGGGGTCCTGAAGAGTTGTGGAGCGCCTTCAAGACCACCGTCCTTGATGTTGCCGGTGGATGCCTTGGAGCTCACCGCAGGGCAAAGAAGAACCGCAGGGCCGGTGGATGCCTTGGAGCTCACCGCAGGGCAAAGAAGAATTTTGTCTCTCAAGGGACACTGGATACCATTGACCAGAGTCGCAGGGCCAGGCTGAATGGCAGAGCTGAGCTGTTCAGGGAGCTGAGGCGTAAAACTGTACGTGCACTGAGCGTGGACAAGGAGGCCTATGTGCGAGGAATCTGTGAGGGGGTAGAGCATCACCTGTGGACAGGTGATTCTCGTCCCGCTTACAGGGGAATTCGCGCATTACGTTCATCCAAGCCCATCCCTCGGAGCACTACAGTTCGAGCAGAGAGTGGTAGGCTCTTGACAGAGGAGTCTGAAGTGAAGGCCCACTGGGCCGGTTACTTTGAGCGGTTGTACCAGGCTGATCCCTCAACTGTCGAGTTGGACGTCAAGGGTGTTACAATCCCTGTTGCTGACCCTCGAATCAACTGTGGTCCACCTACACTTGTGGAAACACGGGCTGCGGTGAACCAGTTGAAACGGGGCAAAGCTCCAGGGATCTGTGGCATCCATGCCGAACTTCTCAAGGCTGGTGGAAATGCTGCACTCGTGTCGTTGCATGCAGTTTTGTGCTCTGCCTGGAACACAGGCATCATCCCAACTGACTGGAAGAGGGGCCTTGTTGTCCCTCTCTGGAAAGGGAAGGGTGATCGCCAAGACTGCAACAACTACCGAGGGGTGACGCTGCTCTCAGTGCCGGGCAAGGTCTTTGCTCGGATAATTCTCGATAGGGTTCGCCAACATCTGCTTGAGCACCAGCGTCCAGAGCAGTCAGGCTTTACACCAAAGAGGTCAACGATTGACCGTATCCTTGCACTTCGTGTCCTCACCGAACGCAGATGAGAGTTTCGGCAGGGGCTGCTTGCAGCCTATGTTGATCTCTGTAAAGCGTTCGATTCAGTGAATCGGGATGTCCTCTGGAGGATTCTTGGTCTTCGTGGGTTGTCACCAAAACTGATCAATCTGATGTCTGAACTCTACTCTGGTACTGAGAGTGCTGTGAAGTGTGGTGGTACCATCTCTGACTTATTTCCAGTTGTTACTGGAGTTCGTCAGGGATGTGTACTTGCCCCCACACTTTTCAGCACTTGTATGGACTGGATTCTAGGGAGGATGTCGGAGAGATCAAGTTGCGGTGCGTCATTTGGGAATGTCAAGATCTCGGACCTTGACTTTGCAGATGATGCAGTCATCTTTGCGGAGACTTTAGACATCCTCTTGGGGGCCCTCGAGGTGCTGAATGAGGAGTCGGTGCCGTTGGGATTACGGGTTTCTTGGGTCAAAACGAAGATCCAGGCTTTCGGTGACATCTTGGATGCTGCTGTCCTGTCTGTGTCTGTTTGTGGTGAGGATGTTGAGGTCGTGGAGAGATTCACTTAGCTTGGCAGTGATATTCATGTCTCCGCAGGTTGTGAGCCGGAGGTCAATAGACGTCTGGGTCGGGCCTGGGGAGTCATGGATTCACTGGATCATGGGGTGTGGCGCTGTCGGTACCTGTGCGGGAGGACGAAAGTCCGAGTCTTCAGGTCCTTGGTACTTCCAGTCTTGCTCTATGGGTGCGAGACCTGGACTCTGACCAAGGATCTGAGACGGAGACTTAATTCCTTTGGTACCAGGTCTCTTCGGAGAATCCTTGGCTATCGCTGGTCGGATTTTGTGTCCAACGAGCGGTTGCTGAGAGAGACTCGGATGAGATTTGTTACCTGCATAGTCCGTGAGCGTCAGTTGCGGCTGTATGGACATGTGGCTCGTTTTCCTGACTCTGATCCTGCTCACCAGATTCTCTCAGCGAGGGAGTCTCATGAGTGGAGGAGGCCAGTGGGCCGACCACATGCCTCGTGGTTGCAGCAGGTTGACCATCATCTCAAGGAGATGGGGATGGGCCTGGCATCTGCCTGGGGTATGGCCAGACGGAGGCCCCTGGAGTACCGGCGGAAAGTGGACGCAGCGACGTGCTGTTCTGGCACATGCTCCCATACCTGACCTGACCTGAAAACCATTTGACCTTAAGCTACCAAGAAAACCATTTCACCTAGAGCGACCAAGAAAGGAGAGTATAGTGCAAGGGATCTGCAACAACTTTGATCGCCCCCCCCCCCTGCAGTTTGATTTGGCGTAATTCTACATTTTGGTGCATTTTTCCCGAAAATCGGTTCCATCATTTTCTTCCACATCATGTCCCATCATGTGCATAATGGTTGTGACAGGAAGTGAATGTGGCAGTTTTATTTTTTTTTGCAGTTTTCGAAAATCCCCAAAACTTTCCCATGCCACCAAATAAACGGGCAAGTTTGGGCAGATCTTCATCAGCAGCCAGAAAAAAAAAACAAAGAAGCCTGGAAGCAGGAAAGCTCATTAGAAGGTCAATCACGCCTTGTAGCCAACCTTGAACAACATGCAACAGTCAGAACAACAGAAACATTGCAAGAAAGACAATCTCCTCATGAAAAGTCTTTTGTCTTCAACTTTATGATATTTAAATTGGGGAAATAATGTGAAATCTATCCCAGGCAATGCAGTGTACCTCAGCTAGTAACTTATAAACACATGAGCATACCACCTGTCACCATCCCTGAAAGTAGATCCATACATACAATGCTTCATAAAAAGACCAATTTTTGTTTTTCGTATTTCAACATGGCTCCCTATATAATTGGTGAGATGGTGAACTCCGATCATCAAGTATGATATCAGATGCAAAAAACAACTGTTAAGTAGGACGTTACAATGATCGGTAAGATTGGCGAAGGAGTCACGTGATCTCTCGAATGTGTCAATCGCTCGTTATTTAGAAACCGAAAATAGTACTAACATAACCTATACATCGATATAAAAGTAATATTGCTGTTCATCTCACAACATATACCTCTCAAGGGTGAAAGAAGAGTTTGTAGAAAAAAGGTTATCTCTCTCTCTCTCTCTCTCTCTCTCTCTCTCTCTCTCTCTCTCTCTCTCTCTCTCTCTCTCTCTCTCTCTCTCTCTATCTCTATCTCTATCTCTATCTCTATCTCTATCTCTATCTCTATCTCTATCTCTATCTCTATCTCTATCTCTCTCTCTATCTCTATCTCTCTCTCTATCTCTATCTCTATCTCTATCTCTATCTCTATCTCTATCTCTATCTCTATCTCTCTATATCTCTATATCTCTATATCTCTATATCTCTATATCTCTATATCTCTATATCTCTATATCTCAATATCTCTATATCTCTATATCTCTCTCACTCTCTCTCTAACTCTCTCTCTATATCTCTATATCTCTATATCTCTATATCTCTATATCTCTATATCTCTATATCTCTATATCTCTATATCTCTATATCTCTATATCTCTATCTCTATATATCTCTATCTCTATATATCTCTATATCTCTATATCTATATATCTCTCTCTCTATATCTCTATATCTCTATTCTCTATCTCTCTCTCTATCTCTCTCTCTATCTCTCTCTCTATCTCTCTCTCTATCTCTCTCTCTATCTCTCTCTCTATCTCTCTATCTCTCTCTCTCTCCCGCAAAAATTTAAAGCAAGCGATTTTGATCATATACATGTTCTACCCAAAAGCTTTACAATAATATGTTCAATTTTGTTGATTTTTCAGTTTCAAAAAAAAAATGTTAAAAAAAAAATGTCCTTAATTGTGATAGTCCAAAAGATGTACCTTAGATCCCGGGCAACACTGCGTACCTTTGTGGGAGGAGGGAAGGGAAGGGTGGGGTGGGAGTCCATGGGGAGGGGTGGGAAGAGGGAAGGGGAAGAGGGACCTGGCGTTACTTGGCAATGCCAGGTACCTTTGCTAGTCCTAAATATTTCTAGGTAACTATATCTAACTCAAGCTTAATCCTATCTACTTTTTTTTTCTGCTGCCATTTAATGAGGTCAGGCGAATTTGTCAAAACATGTAAAACTTGGGAAAAAATGGAACAAGAAAACAGGTTTCTTGATAACCACCTGTTTTTTTATGAGGTTACTTCCTATATCAGTGGAAATGTAAACATCATGCATGCACGACCTTATATATAGGGTGGTATAAATTCCATGAAACTCAAGGTGGAGGTGGGGGTGGGGGAGTGAGGTGGTTACTTGTATGAACATATGGTCCTCTCAAGACCCCAAAATATACATGTGAGTGAGGTTCAATTGTACTACAAACGAGATAGCCACAATAGTCCAAGACTTGCCAATATAATTTTTTTTCGTGCGAAGAAATCGATGAAAAGGTTCATAAATTGGCTCTAGAATGACTATGAGATTTTTCTGCAGAGGTCTATCCTGGCAAACAGACTTAATTAGAATTCATTCGCTTCACCAAGGCACTAATTTATGATTTTCTGACATCTCAAATATCACTGCTGCACAAGCAACAAATTGGAAATATCTTTCAAAATGTTTCTATCAATCTGTGCATCTTTAATCTGGACTCATCATGGTTGCCCTTCGCCGCCCAAGGACGACTGTTCACACGATACATCCAAACAACCTGGGAACGTGAATTTGTTTGGAGTGTAGGAACTGCTACCCAGACAACAATCACACTCTAATGTAGCAAGCAGGGTAACCTGGTGCTTTGTAGCTTCCAAGAGGACAAGACCACTTGCTACACTCAGTTTAGGCAGGAATTTGTAATTTGTTCAGGATGTTAGTGATAACTCAACTACTCTTTATGAAAGACTCCATGGCATATTTAATGTCCACCAACAACTGGTGCTGGCAGACAGGCTTGGACAGCTCAGACATTGATGCTACGCCCGCCCTGCATGCGTAACACCGGAATGAAAGTTTATCGCGCGATCAAGATGCGAACCCAGGCAAGAACAATTCAAAGACGATTTTGCATACGTTGAAGCTATATCCTGCCAGCACACACCAGCTCAGGTGAACGTCCATATTGAAAACTGGGCATCATATAAAAAGACAACAAATTGTCAACAAAGATCCGAGATAAACCAGCTGCTGACTGTGCTTAGTGAGTCTTTGAAGTATTGAAAGTGACATCCACCGACAAATTAGCTTTGACAAGATTATTGATGAGTCAATGGCTGGAAAGTTTCAGTTGGACAGTTTTATTTTTAAGATCCCTTTTTGTGTTGCTTTTAGTTGGTGAAATTACATACATTTGTGATAATCTGTAAATTGTTGGACATGTATTCTCTCCTCCCTCCTCTCATGTCTGAGTAACTCGGGATTCCCTAAGGCTTGATCGGCACTGAGCATGACTGCCCTAAAGTCTATGTTTGGCACGCTCTGTCACAGAGCCCCATCAAAGGCCATTATTCTTTACTGAACCCCCAGCGATAGAACAGTGGTGTAGCATGCCAAACCTGCCAGCACCAGCGAACGTCAAAAGATCACAGATGCTATCTGTGCCATTCCACAGGAGCACATCCAGAATGCTATGGATGAGTTTGAGCGACGAGTACATCAAAGATCTCACAATGTAAATGGTAGGCAGTCATGTGGAGGTGTGTGAAATGTGACTAGATCCCTCATCCACATCACCATTCCCTCATGATTGTCCATAATCCATCATCCACATCCCCATTCCACCATACACATCCCCGTTCCATCATCCACGTGCCCTTTTCATCATCCACATCCCTGTTCCATCATCCACGTGCCTGTTCCATCATCCACATCCTTGTTCCATCATCCACGTCCCCGTTCTATCATCCACATCCCCATTCCATCATCCACGTCCCCATTCCATCATCCACGTGCCTGTTTCATAATCCCCATCCCCGTTCCATCATCCACGTGCCCGTTCCGTCATCCACATCTATGTTCCATCATCCACATCCCCGTTCCATCATCCACATCCCCGTTCCATCATCCACGTGCCCGTTCCATCATCCACATCCCCGTTCCATCATCCACGTGCCCGTTCCATCATCCACATCCCCGTTACATCATCCACATCCCCGTTCCATCATACATGTGCCCGTTCCATCATCCACATCCCCGTTCCATCATCCACATCCCCGTTCCATCATCCACGTGCCTGTTCCATCATCCACGTCCCCGTTCCATCATCCACATCCCCGTTACATCATCCACATCCCCGTTCCATCATACATGTGCCCGTTCCATCATCCACATCCCCGTTCCATCATTCACATGCCCGTTTCATCATCCACGTGCCCGTTCCATCATCCACGTGCCCATTCCATCATCCACGTGCCTGGTCCATCATCCACATCCCTGTTCCATCATCCACCTGCCCGTTCCATCATCCACGTCCACATTCCATCCTCCACGTCCCCGTTCCATCATCCACATCCCCGTTCCATCATCCATGTGCCCGTTCCATCATCCACATTCCATCATCCACATCCCCGTTCCATCATCCACATCCCCGTTCCATCATCCACGTGCCCGTTTCATCATCCACATCCCCGTTCCATCATCCACGTGCCCGTTCCATCGTTCACATCCCCGGTCCATCATCCACATCCCCGTTCCATCATCCACGTGCCTGTTCCATCATCCACATCCCCGTTCCATCATCCACGTGCCCGTTCCATCATCCACGTGCCTGGTCCATCATCCACATCCCCGTTTCATCATCCACGTGCCCATTCCATTATCCACGTGCCTGGTCCATCATCCACATCCCCGTTCCATCATCCACGTGCCCGTTTCATCATCCACATCCCTGTTCCATCATCCACCTGCCCGTTCCATCATCCACGTCCACATTCCATCCTCCACGTCCCCATTCCATCATCCACATCCCCATTCCATAATCCATGCCCCCATTCTCATTCCATCATCCACCTACTCATTCCATCATCCATGTCCCCATTCCATCATCCACATCCTATTTCCATCATTCACATCCACATTCCATCCTCCTCCTCCATTGCCCTTCATGCTCCTCTGCAGTCCATCATCCACATTCCATTATGCTCTTCTGTGGTCCATCATCCATATTTACCCTGCGCTCGCAAAGTGAAAAGCAAGGTTAAGCGATCGGTAGCGTATGTAGTGTGTCATACGTCATACATCGTACGTGTCTGCATTTTGTTAAGAGCATGAATCGAAAACCATTCAGCGGAGGAAATAGAAACTTTACCACATCTTACATATGACCATGTGATATAGCAGTCACTCTTTTGAGGCCAAATAGGCCAATTTTCGAAAATCCTCAATTTTCATCTGATTGACTAGAAATTTGAATAAGATCTGCAAATCAACTCACTAAATTCAACCACCAACTATTTTTGAGGTCAACAAAGGCTAAAAGGTCAATGTCACGAGAAAAACCCATGAAAATTCAGAATAATGATATTAAAACTCAGAAAAACAAACCTGAACAATAATAATGATAAGTGCAGATGTAGCATCTGACCACCTGCTGTTAACCACACCATCACTCTTGCAGCACTTCCGGTTTCCGCAAACGTCGTGTTGGAATGCGACAGGCCGGCATCTCATGGTTTTGTATCTCTGATGATTATTCCAGTAAAAGAACTCGGAATTGGAATGGTGACTGCTCTGATACATCTACCTCATCACCCTGCACCATCACACAACAATACTGTTATCGGGCAACACTCCTGAGGTTTTTACCATGAGTACATGGAGGTATTGGTGTCAGTTTCTTGGAAGACATCCTCCAGAATCTTCAGCACCGTTTCCCAATTCAAGTTCTCCAGCCCACATCCATTCTTTGACATGGAGACCTTGATTATCCGATGAGCAATGCAGTGGTTTATCATCGCTTCCAAGCTTTCCTTCAAGCTGGTGCACATTGATCTCAGGTCAGCACTTTCCTTTGTGATGAGGTAGTACACAAATCTGATTCCTTTATTAGGCACCACGCAATCTCTGGTCTTCCTTGTGTGGGTGAACAGCTCTTGTGTACCAGAGAACTTCTCGTCAAAGAGTGTGAGCATTCCTGCTCCCATGGGGCAATCTCTGCTAATGCAGGGTGCAAGTCTCTGTTGGGGGCACTTAACAATGTCTCCATCAACCAGCTGAATCCTGGATTCCTGGGTGCTTACTATCCTTCTCACCAAAGATGGTTTTCCCAATGACTCAAAGGTCAATGTTTGTGGAGGTTTAACCTGTCTCTTTGGTCAGGAATAGTTGCAATTTTGGGTGTTTTCTTGTACTACTTCTTCCTCCAACTCCAGGAGCTCCTGCAGTCCTTCACTGGCGTACCTCTCTGCCTCTTCACTGGGGCCACAGTCTTCCAGTACTTTCTGCATGATTACTGGAGATGGAGATGGATTTGGCTGTCGTTGTATGCTCCTCCATGTTTGAAACGCTATGGCGTCAGAGTTGAGATCCGAGATATCCAGTCCCACTACTGTACCCCATCTGGCTTGGTCCTCAAAGATTTCATCTTCTGACTCACTAACTTGGTCCAACCATTCCTTAATGGAACCTTGGTGGCATATCTGCATTCTCCTCAGTACTCTTTCACTCTGTGCTGTTCCCTCTCTGTGCAGTCTCTGCTGAGGTTCTGCCACAGGGAGGGAGTCACATGGCAACAGAAAATTAAGGTGGTGGATCCTGGCTCTGCCACTCCCATTTTCAGGTCTCACCTCATACACTGGGCTATCTGGAGTCTTTCTTCTGACAATAACGTAAACCTGGTCTTCCCAGAAGGATCGGATCTTCCCAGGGTCTCCACTCTCACCAACATTCTTCGCCAAGACCCAACCACCTGATTGCAGCTCGACACCATCGACTCTTTTGTCATCTGACAGTTTTCCCCGAGTGGCCTGCTTGGCTGCAGTTTTGCTCGCGATCTCATGTGCATCCCTCGTCCTGTTCCTCCACTTCTCTCCATAGTCAGCATAAGAGCCCTCTTTCCCCTCAATGTCAAAGCCAAAAAGTAAGTCCATCAGGAGTCTGGGAACCTTTCATAGAGCAGGAAGTATGGAAAGAACCCTGTTGCTTCATTGTGGGTGCAGTTATAGGCATGTACCACACTTGCGAATGAGCTCTTCCAATTTTGTTTTTGTTCTTCAGTCAGAGTCCTGTTAAACCTCTCTACCTATCCATTCCCTTGAGGGTGGTTTGGTGTGATGTGGGAGCCGTTAATCCCTCTTTGTTGCTTCAACTGGGCCATCAGTTGATTTTCAAATTCTCGTCCCATATCGCGATGGATTCGTGTGGGAAAACCAAACTTCAGCACAAAGTCAACGAATATCTTGTCTGCAACTGTTCTTGCTGACTTGTTGGTTGTTGCATAGGCCTGTGCAAATCGGGTGAAACGGTTCATCACCACGAGAATGTACTCATAATCCTCCTTTACACGTTTTGAGGTGCAGGAAGTCGATGGACAGCAATTCAAAGGGCGATGTGGTCTTTATAGTCAGCATGGGTGCTCGCGTGACTTGGCTTGGTTTTCGCTTCACTAAGCACTTGCATTTCTGTGTTACAAATCTCTCCACATCCCGCTGCATCCTTGGCCAGTAGAATTGATCCCTGATAAGGTCTAACATTCTTTCAGAGCCCAGGTTCCCCATATCCTTGTGCAGCGCCTTGTATACAAGTGGATGGTAGCAACGGGGCAACACGAGTTGGTTCCTTGTTGCAGTCTTGTGATGCAGAAAACCTTTGCTATTTACCTGCGGTTTTGACCACTCCCTCAGCAAGACCTTCACCTCAGGGCTTTCCTTTTTCACTGTCATATTGCTTTGGGTGCTCACCCTGGTCTTTGAGCTTCAGCACCAGGCCAAAGACAGGATTCTCTCTTTGAGATGACTGAAGATGACTCATTGGACTGGGATGTAATGAGGTAGGAGGCCGGTCAAGTTGAATCCCTGTGGGCATTGCATTGATGGCCATCAGACTTATATGTGGCATGAGGTCCCTCTGTGTGGTGGATACCCCTTGAATGATAGCTTCAGCCACCTCTGGACTCATTCCTTCTGTACACCCTTCCATTAACTCACAGAGATCAAGAGGCATGCAAGACAGACCATCCGCATCTGCATTCGTTCGGTCTGGCCTGTAGTTGACATCAAAGTTGAAGTCCGTCAATTCAGCAACCCATCTCTGCCCAGTCGCATTCAGCTTTGCCGTTGTGAATACATATGTGAGTGGGTTGTTGTCTGTGTAGACAGTGAATGAGGGTGCATGATATAAATAGTCCCGAAGGTGCTCACATGTAGCTCATTTTAATGCCAGGAACTCCAGCTTCCCTGTATGCAGGTCCTTTTTAGCGGAGTGAGAGTTCTTGATCCAAAAGCGATTATCCTCAGTTTCCCATCCTGGTGTTGGTGCAACACTGCTCCCAAGCCCTCCTCTGATGCATCACAGTGCAGCACAAATGACTGATCAAAACGAGGGTAACCTAAGACATGTGGGCACATGTGGGCTAGTGAGGTGGCTGATTATCGGTTCCACCACCTGCTGGTGTTCTTCACCCCAGACAATAGGACATTTACTGGACAACTGGCCTGCTTTTTTGACATCTTTATTTTTCTTCCCTATCCTTCCTCTGTTTTTGACTGTAACTTTAGGTCAGGGGATGCCAGTACATCATACAATGGCTTTGTGATGTGTGAAAAGTTCTATATGTAAGACCTGTAGTTGGAGAGGAAACCCAAAACCTTCCTCAGGTCCCCCACCATGGCTGCCTTTCCATTTTTCAATGCCTGAACTGGTGCAGTTTCTGCTGGGTCCATAATATAGCCCTCTTCTGACACCATCTTCCCCAGGAATCTCACTCTTTGCCTGAACATATCACATTTCTTTGGGGAGAGCTTGATCCCATGCTGTTGGTATTGCTGGAGTACCATTTGAATGTGGTGGACATGGTCCTCAAAGGTTTTACTGTGGACTCGATAATCATGTTAGTATGGTTGGCAGTTCTTCGACACTCCTCCATGTTACGCTGGAGCTCACCCGGAGCAGAACTCAGGCCGAAGGGAATGCGAACCCACTTATATAGGCCCCAGCGGGTGATGAAGGCAGTGAGAGGCCTACTTTCTTCATCCACGCTTCCTTGGTGGTATGCCTTCCCCTGGTCCAGTCCAGATAACCACGAACTTCTGCTCAGACAGTCTAACATATCTTGAATCCGTGGAACAAGGTATCTCCTTCTGATGAGTCTCTCTCACTTATTTGGGATTGTGCTCGGTGTTGAGATCCACAACCACTCACTCTCCTGTATCTTTCAGCCAGGCTGTTTTCACAAATGATGCATGCAGTCCGATCGATTTATCAGGACAGGTTGTCTTACTCTGTCTCTTTGCTAGTGTTGACTTCTCTCCTTATACTATAAAGCTTTTTACTCTTCTTCTGTGGTAGGATCCTAGCCTCTTGGGTCACTGTTTGCCCCTTTACAGTGACCCCTGCCCATTTCCCGGGATCTGGTGGAGAGCCCGACACCCACGGGACAATGCGCGCCTTGACCACACCTGAATCAGTGGTCACAGGTCTCTCTCCTTACTGCTTCCCTGCAGACTTGGCACCCTCGCTCAGAAGGCCATTGTCTTCCTGACTGGCTGTTCATTCACAATGAGGCTATCAACATCTCCATGATCTCCTTCATTTCCATTTTGAACTCCAACACTATTGCTTGCATCTTTTCTGGTCCTAATTCTGTTTCCCTCTTTTAAGATTTTCCCTTGCTGTGTGTTGCACCGTGAAGCTTTTCCATCTGATGTGCTGTCTTGGGGATAGTCTTCTCACCACGGAGGCCTGCATCCATCTTGTCATCAACCTCTGTCTGGATTTCCGTCAGTTTTACTGCTTTGAGATTGCTGTGACTTCTCAGTTTCGACTGTCTCTCCTGTTCCCAGCTGGCTACCTTGCCCATCTTTTCAATTAGCAGTTCATATGTCGAGTTCAGGTCGTTTAGGTATGGCTTCATCTGGAACTTCACATTGTCATTCAGTAGCCCCGTGCTTAGAGATCTGAGGAATTTATTTTAAATCAATTCAGCCTTAAACTGTTCTACAGGTTCGTTCTGTTTCGATGCCAGCAGCAACTTCTCCTTGAGCTCTATGTCCCAAAACAAGAAATTCTGTGCTGACTCTCTGGGCCCTTGTGGTATGTTCACCACCCACTGATAAAGATCAGTTGTGCTTTCCTTTTTTAAGTACCCCTTCAGAATGGTCTTCAGTTTCCCTAGTGTCAAGTCATTCTTGATGTCCAACATGTTTCACAACCTCAGTCCTGGACTGACTGCTTTTATTACTGCATCAATAATCTATGATTCCCCATGTCTCTTGCAGATGCCTGCCTCAATCTGGTGCATGAGGTTTGTGGATGACAGCCTATCCTTCTGACCCCCTTCCCCAATTTGTCCCTGAATTTTGAATTCTTGTCAAATTGTCACTTCTGGGAGTTTACCTTGTGTCAGTGTGAGGACTTCTGTTGGGTTACTGCCCCATCCTTCCAGTTTTAGGCTGAGGGCTCTAAGACCTTCCTCCAATGCCTCTCTGGATTCCTCTTGGAACTTCTGCAACCAGCGACATTGTGCTCTCATGAGCTCAAACTGGCAGTGTGCTGACACTGTGTCTACAGGATCCTTGTGTGCTTCTCCTAGTGTCTCCACAAAGTCAAGGAAGTCCTGCACAAAGTGTTGTGCTTCAACCCCTTCCTGTTGTTCTTCGACATTATCTAACTCATGTTCTGCTGCTCTGATCAAAGTGCACCTGTTATTTTGTCTTGAAGTCTCATCTTCCCCAGAAAAACATTTTCAAATAACTACAGACCTCAACTAGAGGGGGAGCACTCGGTGGAGTGCAAAACCTCCGCCGCCAATACTGCTAGGTCACTCAAGTGAACCTGATATCCTATTCATTCAATTTGACGTCAACAGTGCTTACAGAGTTATAGTTTGCAACTTTCCCTTTTACTTTTAACTTTTACTACTCAATTCATTCGTCATAACTAGATTCCTTGAGACAGAAATTGATTTTACGTGGGTATATCCACCTGAAGTTCCAAAATCAGCCGCAATTATAATTTTGGCATGTTTTTTTTTGTTGGAAATCACTTGTAACATGTAGAAATGCAAAAAAAAAAATTCGAAATTTTGTTGAAAAAAAAGTTGCAAAAATTTTTTTTTTCCTCTAACAATTTGGGGGTGGGATTGGAAATCACTTAAAACATGTAGAAATGCAAAAAAAAAATTCAAATATTTTTTTCAAAATGGCTGCCATAGCGACCATATTGGATTTTGGACCAAGTCCAGAATCTAATGGCATGATCCTTGGACCACACCTAACACCCCCACCAAGTTTCTCGAAATCCGTCGAGGAGTTTTTCCGTAATACTGTTCACTCACAAACAAACAAACAGAAAGGGGTGAAAACAGTAACCTCCAATATTCGATGGCGGAGGATAAGCTGGTCCTGCCTAACTCATTTAACACAGCACTTAACTGGCACTCTCCTGCTTTTTTTTAATCAGAAACTAAACTTCAAGATTCATCTTGGACAACAGCTTTTGCTATGTAGACATATTATTATTATTATTATTATTATTATTATTGTTATTGTTATTTTTAAAGGTTTGATTCACTCAAGGGGTTGGTTCAGGCTCTTGGGCTTGATGGATCAGAGAAGAGTCACCATTCCAATTCCGAATTTTTTTTACTGGAATAATAATCAAAGACAGAAAACATGAGATGCCGACCTGGCGCATTCCAACACAACGTTCATGTCAACTGGAAGTGCTGTAAGAGTGACTGTTGTTAACAGCAGGTGGTCAGGGGCTGCATCTCCACTTATCATTATTATTATTCAGGTTTGTTTCTGAGTTTTAATATTAATCTCATAATTATTCTGAATTTTAATAGGGTGGTAGTGATTTTAATGTGGGTGGTAGTTTTCCTTGTACCATCAACATAGGCCAAAATTTCTAAAATTGTCAATTTTCATCCAATTGACTTGAAATTTGAACAGGATTTTCACATTACCTCACTGAATTCAACCCCCAATTATTTTTGAACTCAGCATAAGCCATAAGATCAACAAAGGCCAACTTTCTGAAATCCTCAATTTTCATCCGATTGACTTGAAATTTGAACAGGATTTGCATATCAGTTCACTAAATTCAACCACCAATTAATTCTTTTTGAGGTCAACATTGGCCAAAAGGTTAACGTAGACCGAATTTATAAAATTGTCAATTTTCATTCGATTGACTTGAAATATGAATAGGATTTTCATGAAAATGATCAACATTTGTCACATGGTCTGGCAGCCATATTGGATCGAAGGGAAAATCTTTGAAAATCTTTGGTGGAGAAACCGCCAAACCAAACAATGCAAAATTTAAATAATTGATCAACTAGACATGAGAAATATGGTTGAATATATATGGCGTCATCGGTGACATAGTCTGGCAGCCATACTGAATCAAGGAAAAAAAAAACCTTAAAAAACAAAATAGTTAGCTCGCACCAAGCCTTTCTCAAGACTGCGCGGTGTATGTATTCTATGACTACCACTTAGTCCATCATGCTCATCTGTAGTCCATCATCCACATTCCAGCATCCACCTAATCAAGTAATTATTGATTAAGTGAGAGCTGATTGGTTATTCCCTCCAATTACGGGTGAGAGACGTGTTTGGGTCTTAATATTTGTATGTTAACTGCTATTGGTATTGCACATGGAGCATGCTGACGAGCATCGGTGGTGCGCATTTCTGTCTATGTTGTTGCTGATGACTCGCCAACAAGTGATGAACAGCTGAGCGGGACATGTCGCATTGGGATTCTCATGTATGTGCTACTTGTGATTGTCTGCAGCTATCGAGGAACCAGGGTAGGGTTTGAAACAGCAAAGGGCTTATGTTGTGTCATTTTCTGGAGAGAAATTGCTGCAGAAGGGTGGGAATACGGACTTAGCAGGTAGAGCAAAGTTCAGTAGTGGAAATTGGAGAGACCATGAGAAGGTCGTCAGGTGGTGAGAAGCAGACTTTAAATTGTGTCAAGAAGAGTTTGAGACAACAGATTCAGGAAGACTGTTCCACAGGTAAGACAAGAGAATAATGAAAAGTGAGTGTTGAGTTTAGATTTGGGGAGGGGAACGAGGAAGGATATCTGGCAGAACATATAAAATATGGGGCGGAGGGGTGACAGGGCAAGAGGAGAAGACCAGAGTGGAGTTAGTAAAATAACTTAAAGGTCAACAACCTGCATAAGATGAGGAAGCAGCATCATCAATGGAGATCCATGTTGCAGAAGTCTACAAAACAATGCTTTTTAAATATCTCAATTCACACTTCGATATAATTATAAAGACAAAATATTTCCTTCTCAATTATAACTAGAAAGCTTCTGATAATGCAAAGCCCATCCTCTTTGTCTTCAGACTTCTTCTTCAGTATGCTAAACGGTACCTTTGACCTTTTAACCAAATTATTTATTGATCTTCTCCATATTCTTATAATCAAACTTTGTTGAAAATTTGATAACAAAAGCTCAAATGATAATTAAAATTTCAGGTCAATTGGATGAAAATTGATGATTTTATGTGGCTGACCCTTTGACCTAATTAATAAGTTGTCTTCACCATATTCTCATAATAAAGCTTTGTTGAAAAAGTGATAACAAAAGCTCCAATTATAATTAAAATTTCAGGTCAATTGAAATTCAGGTCAATTGATTTCATTGATTTAAAATTTCAGGTCAATTGATGAAAATTGATGATTTTATGTGCTGCTGACCTTTTGACCAAATTATTAATTGATTTTTTTCTATCTTCTCTTGATAAAACTGTTTAAAATTTGATAAGAAAAGTTCAAATGATAATTAAAATTTTAGGTCAATTGGATGAAAATTGATGATTTTATGTGACTGACCATTTGACCTAATTCATAATTTGTCTTCACCATATTCTCATAATAAAGCTTTGTTGAAAAAGTGATAACAAAAGCTCCAATTATAATTAAAATTTCAGGTCAATTGAAATTCAGGTCAATTGATTTCATTGATTGAAAATTTCAGGTCAATTGATGGAAATTGACGATTTTATGTGCTGCTGACCTTTTGACCAAATTATTAATTGATTTTTTTTCTATCTTCTCTTGATAAAACTTTAAAATTTGATAAGAAAAGTTCAAATGATAATTAAAATTTTAGGTCAATTGGATGAAAATTGATGATTTTATGTGACTGACCCTTTGACCTAATTCATAATTTGTCTTCACCATATTCTCATAATAAAGCTTTGTTGAAAAAGTGATAACAAAAGCTCAAATTATAATTAATATTTCAGGTCAATTGATTTCATTGATTTAACATTTCAGGTCAATTAATGAAAATTGACGATTTTATGTGCTGCTGACCTTTGACCAAATTATTAATTGATTTTTTTTCTATCTTCTCTTGATAAAACTTTGTTTAAAATTTGATTTAAAAAAGCTCAAACGATAATTAAAATGTCAGCTCTATTGGATGAAAATTCAAAAATTGTCACGCTGACCTTTTCTGACCTAATTAATATTTTTTTCTTCTCCATATTCTCATAATAAAGCTTTGTTGAAAATTTGATGACAAAATGACAAAAGCTCAAACGGAAAAACGTTACGGCCACACACACACACACACACACACACACACGTGATTGCAAAACCCGTCTACTGTTGCGTGGTGGACAGGCATTATGTATGATAAGTTTTAAAAACACCACAATGTTGGGGTTTGTCAGACTGTTGTGAGTACCTCGTCCCGAGAACCTTTGGAACGCCACACATCGACATGTCGAGCAACAGACAGACAAATCGATAAAACGAGGAGTCTAAATTGAAAGTGCCCTCCAAAATTGGTGAACGAACCCTTTATCCTCAACAAGGTCCTTCCTTCCCCCGGGAATCAAACTGAAGGTCATCAGGCTTGTAAACAAAGGCCTACGGGGAGCAAAGGAACCGTCACAAAGGAACGTCAAACAGCTTTCGGGGCTGACCAACAAAACACCAGATGTTCTACCCAAGGGTCCGTGCATTTATGATGCATTACCAGCTGTGTACACGGGAATTGGACCAGGTCTTCACATGCATATAGTATGAGCCATCCTAAAACGCTCCAAATTGGATGATTTGGCCACTGAAAGGGCACGTCAGTAACTTGTTATCCCACTGTGAACCTGCACGTTGCCAGGGCCAGGGAAAGGGTAAAACGGATGTAATTTGTGAGTAGAGCCGGCGGGTTCCTCCCTACTAATTGGAACCTCACGCTTGGAGGACCTCAAACAAGCATGGACTGGAACAGTCCAATACACCTGATTACCTTGTGGGGTTGGATGATCTATTCACACCACAGGCCAGAGTGGTTGGAGGTTGGGGTCTTCCACGAACCGGCTGGACAGGCCTGACGTTCAACTAAGATCATTTCAAGGTAGGGCAGGAATTTGAAATTTGTTCACGGTACTCTTCGCAAATGGTGCCATGAGATATTTAACATACACCAACTAATGCCGGAAGATGGTACGGCCGTTTAACGTTCATCCGAGGGATGTCACACATGTTGATGAATCACCCTACCTGTGAAACACCAGGATGACAGTTTATAGCTGGTTTGAACTCAGGATCGGTAGCTTAGAAGTGAGTGTTTATACCTCGAGGCCATCCTGCTACCCCCTCTGGACGAATCTATACCTATACAGAAAAACATTATATAATAACTAGAACGGCACTCGGTAGAGCGCATACCTCTGCCAGGCTTAGCAGGTTACAGTTTGTATCTCACTGATAGGACGGATCTGGATTCGGACATGAACCAAAACCTAATCCGATTGTTCTTGTCACCTAACCAACTCATCCACCGAGTTTTGTCATAACTCGTCTGCAACATTTTTTCATATCGTGCTGTACATAGTTTTTGGTCCCATCTCTCAATGGCAAAGAATGATGAAAAAAATTATCATATCCACATCCAGATCTTCAGGAAAATCGAATCGATTCTTGTCAAACCGCCAACCTGTCCTCCAAGTTTCGTCCGAATCCGTCCATAGTTTTTTTGAGATATCCTGTAAACAGGCAAACAGACAGAGGGTAAAAATAAAACAAATAGGGGCAAACCCCCTGGATGCTGACCTGGTAGCGGCTGGTTAACAAAACCAGAGAACTACTGGTACGTATGGATAACCTACAAAATGTTTAACGGAGAAGAAAGTAAATACTTATGGATTTTTTTAATGGAGTAAATATACTTTGGTACATCACATGTGAGGAAGGTTGTAGTGAAGTTTCATTGGAATTATGTGTGTAGTTTCTGAGAAGAAAGCAAATACTCTTTATGGGATGGGGGCAACCCCCCATAAACTTCCTCCATAGACCCCCTCAGACTCCGATTTTTTTATTGTTGTGAATAAACTTTGGTACATCACAGATGGTGAAGGTTGGGGTCAAGTTTCATCGGAATTGCATCTGTAGTTTCTGAGAAGAAGTTGCAAGTGTTTACGGATGGACAGACAGACGGACGGACGATGCGCCATCCCATAAAGCTCCTTGGAACTACCTTCAAGGTGAGCTAAAAACATGTGGGGATGTAATCTCCCAAAAAAACAACCAAACCAGGTCGGAAGGAATTACACCACAAAACAACACTGCAAATGGTTTTACTACATGTTATAATCGGGTTGTGGAAATTTTGGACAATGGGATTAAATTTTTTAGTCATCAAGGCTTGTTTTCCCCATATTGGTAAAAAGGTATTGTCGAGTTAGCTGAGTGTTCATAACGATATTCATAATGTGCATGAGAAGTATGTTATAGCTTTGGCAGACAAATCAGCCAATCATTTTGTGGTAGTTTGTAAAAAGTTTTACATGGAGGTTTTATTAGGGGAGTTTGGTATTGATGGAGTTACTTTTACTAGTATAGGAAATAGCACATATGTTCCAAGTCAAAAGCGTCTCCAAAACATTGTAGCTAAACATCAGGAAGTTTTGAAAAATAATTTTAACATTAAATGTAAAAATGTAAATTTATGTATTGTCCGTCTTTTTTTTTCTCGATCCCAAAGCTTCACAAAAACCCAAATAAGTTTAGGTTTATAGCGGGAGCTAGAAAATGCACTTTGGAACAATTGTCAGTTATGGTTAACTCAGGTTTACGAGTGATTAGGGAGCAATTTAGGGAAATATTGTTTATCAATTAGTAATAATTCTGGTGTGAACATTTTCTGGAGTATTAGTTCCACTTTAGAGTTTCTTTTAAAGTTTTTTTCTGGAGTACTTTAGAGTTTTTAGATCTGATTAGATTCCTCAATATTAAATCTGTTAATGTTTTTGATTTTTACACTTTGTATGCATATGTGGATTTAGTACCGGTTAAGGATGCACTCTTTCCTGTAGTTGATCAAGTTTTTTTAACTCTTATAATAAATTTTTATGTGTCAAGCTTGATAAGTCATTCTTTTCGAAGAAAACATACAGCATATGGGTTTAATTGTTTTGACCAACAATAATTTAAAGATATTGTTAATTTTATTTTGTTTCACACTTTTGTATCTTTTGGTGGGAAAATATTTCAACAAATAAAAGGTATTCCAGTGGCAGGGAACTGTAGCCCCCTATTTGTGGATATTTTCCTGGTTACCTCCACCACCGAAGGTGAAGGAGGTGATGTTTTCACCCCTTTCAGTCTGTTTGTCTGTCTGTTTGTGTACAGGGTATCTCAAAAAGTTGTCGACAGATCCAGATGAAATTTTGTGGACAGTCTCGGTGTGTGACAAGGCCAAATTGAATAGATTTTGGTGAAGACCCGGATCTGGATATGCCAACTAGAATTTTTTAAGTGATTCTTCACCATCAAGAGATAAAAACAATATATATATATATATATATATATATATATATATATATATATATATATATATATATATATGTATATATATATATATATATATATATATATATATATATATATATATATATATATATATATATATATATATATGTATATATATATATATATATATATATATGTATATATATATATATATATATATATATATATATATATATATATATATATATATTGTTGCGGTTGTGGAAATTCGCAAACCACCATTCAGGTCCCGTAGGTGAGATATCTCTGTAAGTACATGTGTAGTTAGCCCCAAACCCGTTGTTTAGTGAGAATAAATGTGATTCATTCGGGCTGCGATGCTTTGAGATAGCCGTTTTTCTGTTCTATCTTTATTTTGAACCAACCACGCTCCAACCATCACAAAACAACCACCAACCACAACGCCGCTTCACAACAACAACAACGCCAACAGCCACGATCTTTACCTTCACAACTCGCTCCCGCAAACATCGCATCACCGCCATTCCAAACGGCACCATGGCCATAAACCACCACCATAAACCCTCCACCACCTTCACCTCTCTCCTTCTGCGGCCATTCCTGCACCACCTGTGAGCACTGAGCGTCGGGCTGTCCTGGGCTCGTACAAGATGCGCGCCGAGCCGCGAGTGCAAAATGCGCCTTTCCGAGGAGAATTCGGATCAGGAATGCTACACGCCCACTTCTGATCCGTCCAATCGGCAAGTGCGGGGCGGTTTGGCCCCGCCTCCAGGCGCGTCTGTGTGGAATGGAGATATGCAAATTATAGGATCAGGGGAGATTCACGTCCCTTTCTCTCCGTCCAATGGGCGAGCGTGGCTCCGCCCCCGAGCTCGTTCTGATCCAGAAATTTGCATATGGGTTCTCCTGCCGGCCTATAAAGCGCCGAGCGCGGGGCGAATCTGGGCAGAGTCGTTTGGGCAGGGTTAGCCTTGGAAGAGTGGAGAGTGGCAGAAGAGCGGAGAGAGTTTTGGGCAGAGTCAGTTTGGAGCGCGGAGTGGAGTCGGGAGGCGAGGGCATCCTGGTGGTTTTCGGCAGTCGGCTGAGTAGAATTTGGGGAAGAGACCGAGGAGTTCGGGTCCGAGGCAAGGAAGACGGCGGTCGGCGACGAGGTCGCGGTGGAATCGCTCGTCACGGGACCCAAGCAAGCCAGCTATACTCTTTCCCCAGAGCATCAACAATTCCCCCCCCCTTTTTCCCCCGCGCTGAGATAGTGCGAAAAGGGGGCCCCGTTCCCACCCCACTCCAAGCGGTGCCAACGAAACCCGCGAAGGAGCACGAAGTCGGGGCACCGCCGCGCTGCCACATTTGCGGCTCATCACAAAGACGCGGGTAGGACCCACCCGGTCTCGTGGACCTGACCGCTCTTTCAGGTCCCGCGCAAATATTGGCCCACAGGCCCCGTCTGCCCCCTTGTCTTTGAGGGTGGCCTTTTCTTTTGTTTCTGTGTAAACGTGTGTGTGTGTGTGTGTGGCGCCAGTCTGGTGAAGTAAAACTGTTTAAGTGTTGCCGTGTGTCGGTCTTAGTCGGTAGTATCTCTGCTTCATTGTTTCTTTTGTAGCATTTGATATATGTGCATTCTGTTTGGCTGTATATGTGTGCTCTCCGTGTGCCGCGGAATAAATGTGCATCATGTTGAACTGTTTTCCCGTTTCCCTTCGTCTTTTCTTTAATTGAATCTCCATCTTGCTTCATGTAAAGGGTTGGTCGTGGGCTTAATACGCCCGATAATTAATCGGAACCGTCGAGGCCGACGATAACACCGTTCGGTTAGTACGGAACGGATCGCTTAAGCGGCCCGTGTCCGGAGTCGACCTGCGGCGAGGTGCGATCGCCCGGTCTACCCTCCGCGTGGGTACTTAGGTAGGTCGAGTTTGGCGAACAACCCTATCCCACGCGGGTGGCCAATTGGCATGATCGTGGTGAGGCCGAAAGGCCCACCTGTGACTGGCTCCCGGCGTTAGTCGGAGAGGGTCACGACAGAATTGTCCGTCCGGTGGGCGACGTGCCGCGATTCGAGTCACGTGGCCGTTCGCACGCCGGCGGGCGCGAATTTGCAACAATATATATATATATATATATATATATATATATATATATATATATATATATATATATATATATATATATATATATATATATATATATATATATGTTACGATATCTCAAAAAGTTCTGGATGGATTCGGAAGAAACTTAGTGGACAGATTGCGTGTGTCGCAAGGACGAATTGCTTCGATTTTGGTGAAGATCGGAATCCAAATCTGGATACGAGAATTATTTAATTTTTTAAGTGATTCTTCACCATTGAGGGATGAGGCCAAAACCGATATAAATCATGATATTTCAAAAATGCATTGGCCCCCAAATGTTCTCGTGGATCAGGCATTACATGGCGCAGGTATGCGCTCTACCGAGCGCCCTAGTTTATTGTGAGTTTTCATTTTGTGCAGAAGTTGATGAAGGAGAAGAAGTTAGGTTTAATTAAAATATTATCTTCTACATGTCGTTATATTGATGATATTTATGAGATCAATTCGAAGTTTTTTGATAGGCTGATTCATAGGATTTATCCAGAAAAAGCCTAACAGCAGAAAAGACTAGTGGCGATGACAGCGCAGTGACATATCTGGAAGTGTTAGTTAGAGTTGTAACAAATTGTTTTAGCACAAATGTGTACCGTAAAGTTGTCTATTTTAGTTTTCCTGTTGTCTTGAATACATTTCCATCTAGTAATGGACCAGTAAAGATAGGTTACGATGTGTTTTCATCTCGTCTTATTACATTTGCTCGAATTTGTTCTGTTCAGGATGATTTTGTGGTTTGTGCTAAGAAGATGTATTCCTATTCCATCATGTTGGAGAGGGGTTATTGTGTGAAGAGTTTGATTCGGTCATGCGAGAAGGTTTCTAATCGTCATTGTAATCTCTTGTTTAAGTTTGGTTGGTTTTCTTGTAAACAGGTTCCCATAGCATTCAAAGTTATGTGAAATAATAATAATAATAATAAATAATAGATATTTTCTAAAAATTAACTATTTTTAAAATCATTTTTATTACTGAATCAAACCGGAAGTGTCATTAGTGTTTACCAGAAAGGGAACTTCATTATAAAGAGGGCATGTGTATTTGATTTGTGTGCTGGTGGATTTCGAGGGATATTTTGTGGTGGAAAGGTAAGAAGTGGTAAGGTATTTCTGGTGTGTGGGTGTGTGTGTTTTCTGTAAGAGGGGATGGGGGGTCTCGTATGATGCTGGTGGGATTGTGGGGGGAGGTTGGTGATGAGTAATGTGGGGGGGGGGAGGATGGGATGATGATGGGTTTTGTGTGGGCGATGGTTGATGAGGAATAGTGCAGGGAGGAGTGTGGTGGGGGTGGGTGTGATGGTTGTGGGGGAATAGTGGAGGGGTGTGGGATTGTGGGGGTGGTGGTTGAGGGTAGGGGGGGTCCTAGGTCAAATCCTCTCGGAGTAGTTGTAGATAATGATACATACATACATTCTCTCCACTATAAACAGACGGTGGTTTGTTTGATTTGCAGAAATTTGTGTTGACAATAGAAAATTATTTTCAGGTGCTCTTGTGGTAACTGTCGGGAAATGGCAACAGGTGTGTACATCTGCTACTAGCTCGGCAGAGATGTAGAGATGGTGTTTGTTTTGAGCGACGGCTGTTTCTTCTGCTTTATCGTGAGTAGGGCATCCTCCCTCAATCGTAGTAGACAACCACAAGATCAAATCATCTCTGTTGTTTCACAATTCTCTGTAACACTTTTTGGGATTGTCGCACAAAAGCGACGCATTTTGTCCGCCCGATCCACACTCGGGTATTTCGGACAAACTTCGTCCAATTTCTGGCAAACAGAGTCTTGTATTACTACAACCACCAAGAACGCATCGACTCGGCATATAATCTGCAAAATTGACATATAGTCGTTTGAGTTCAATTGTACTGCAATGTGACCCAGAGACAGTACAAATCTGGTGCTTGACCTCCGAGTGTGATGTCACGACGAAACGTGACGAAGAAGAATATTTCGACTTTTACCTACTTTATAATTTGGAGATGGGGAAAAAGACACATCTGTGATGGAACCAAATTTGAATGTAAAACATATTTATCTCTCTTGTTAAAGGACAAGACAAAGGTTAAGGCCCATGTTTTTCCTCAGGCACATTTATGCTCCTTCATGTGGCGCGACATCTCCACTGCGGAGGGTGAGTTCCCCAGACTGGTGGAACATGTGGTCATGTGAGCGAGGCACGGTTTTTTACCCACGCGTTTGCAGTTGTCTTTGTTTTTAAAAAAAGAAGTAGTGATTTGAAACTCTGCAAGTGCTGGTTAAACTGCCTGGCGCATTTTTATACAAGAAGCGGGACACGTCGGCTGTTTCAGGATAACGTCATATCTATTTTGGAGGATATCAAGGGATAGATTTACACATACATATCTTATATGAATGAGTTGTTTCTGTGTGAAGCCCTTTCTTTTATTTTATGCAATTCCATACCCCTGGGCCAATTGCCCAGAAATTTACTGCACCGCATTATTTTCACACGAGGAAGGTCAACGTCACCATAAAAACTTCCAATTTGTAATCAAATTTAAGTTAAAATATTAAATAGCGGCATTTTGGCCGATCGACTATTGTACATCTTGTGTCCCCTTCAGCGGGGGGAGGGGGATTGGAGGAGCTTGGCTGGCCATTTCAAGATTCTGTGTTCGACGGTGATTCTCTGTTGGGAATCAGATCACTTGCATTTAAATATTCCTATTCTGAAAGCAGAGTGGAAAGCAACACACAAGGGATCCACAGTCTCTGTGGGACTACACTGTGTGTAAGGAGTGTTTTCAGGCACCTGTATGACATTAAACAAGGAACTGAAGAGGCCATTTGGCCCGTTATTGCCATGTTACACCCCTGACTTGAGCCTCCCCATGTAAGATAGCCTCCTCCTGTACCTGTTGTCAGGTTTGTTTCCACAATTAGTGCCTCAAATTTTTTATGGTACCACAGAGTTTCTTAAACCACCAGTTAGAAATTCATTCTTTTTTTTTTCTTTTTTTCTTCCTGCATTCCCAACACCCCGAATTTCCAATCTGTATATTTTGGAGCTGGCCAGGCCTTTCGGAATGAAGTTGTGCATCAATAATGTGTGTAAAAGGATGCAGGGTTGACATATCTTTTGATCTTGACCTAATCTTTCAGATCATGACCTAATTATCGACATTTTAACATTTCTCATCATAAATGATGTTTGTACCAAAGACATAAATGATGTCTCATCATAAATCATCATTCCTACCAAAATTTGACCGATCAGAACAAAATTACCCTCTCTAGCCAGCTTTGAGCAAGATGCATTTACGCTTATTTTACATCATATTCCTTCGCGTTAAAGGTCTTACACCCCTCGGAGTACCAAATCTCCAGTTAGGTTTTTCTCCATTTTTTTTTCTGCCAAAGCTGTACCTTGGATCCGGCTGGGACTCGCGGAATGACAATTTCGCATCAATCATCGGAATATAAAGTTTGCAAGTTTGGCCTAATTTTGACATTGACCTCATTTTTGGGTCATGACCCAATTATAGACAGTTTAAGATTTTCACCATAACTCGACTGAGGTTTGCCTGATCGGAACAAAATTGCCCTCTCCAGATAGGCAAGAGCAAGTGGCATTTATGCTTAATTTACATCATAACCCTGTGAGGTAAAGGTCAAGGTCAAATGGCGCACTGAAAAATATAACACAGTTAAGGTCAAATGGGCTGAAAAAATAATGAAGTTTTTTTTTGTCATCGCTCAATTTTTATTTGCCAATGCGGAATCTCGAAGACTGCTTGGCCTTTCAAGATGTTCTGCATCATAATAGTGTACCTGCACTGAAGTTGTGCACCTGATATTTGATTCATGTCCTTGACCTACTTTTTCGGATTGTGACCGAATTGATAAAAAAGAACCTTTTTGATCACAACTTGAATAATTTTCTTCTGATTTTCACGATGTTGAGTTTTATGGATAGATTGTAGATGGGGGCACATTTTCTTTTCTTAGGTTACTCTGTCCTATCACTAAATGTTGAAGGTCGAGGTCATATGGCGGTCCAAACAAAATATGCCATCTTTGGATCGTGGGCCAAGGGTAAGTCATAGGTGATCGTCAAGGGTAAACCAGGGGAGGCTGACCCATGGCGATTGCTTTGTGATCGCAGATATCTAGTTCATTTTGCTACAGTTTTTGAAACGAATATCTTCGAGATGTTTTATTAAAGTCTACATAACCCGATCTGCATCAGGTTATTTAAATAGGATGACTAAATGTATGTATGTATGCATGAATCTTATAGAATCGAAAACTGTTTGGCCAATCAACACCAAATTTTGCATACGTGCTTTCAGTACCTAGTATCGGGTCATGGGCATAAAATAATTTACCCCCTCTCCATTCGATTCCCCACCCCACATCCTTCCCCACAAGGGTGGCGACACTGGTTCACATCCAGGGCTCGGCATCAATGTGTGCGCCGTCCTTTGGATGTAAATTAAACTAGACATTCCATCTGCCAGCATTAATTGGTGGATGATAAAGATCCCACACTGTCCTTTGCAAAGAGTAGACGAGTTATCACCGGCACCCTGAACAAATTCCAAATTCCTGCCATCTTGGTGGAATATCCAGGGTGGGAGCGGTGACCCATCCAGGATGGTAACCGAGATATAATGAAACTGCCTCGGTAGCCTTATGACATGAGAAAGATGAACAAACAAACATACGAACTGGCACACAATGTCTTGCCCTTGTGGAAAGAAAACATTTAATATTTCTAGTCCATAAGTAAGTGCTGGCATATGACATTGCCAGCTTTACAGCCTCTCATGTAGGCATATGTTATGATTTAACTCTCCGATTGTGGAGCAAAATTACAATGGCATTTTGTACTTGCATTCCATTGTGTGGGTACACACAAATTTGAGAGGTTATCTATTCATTACATATGCAAACAGGGCAGAAATTTTGACTCCAACTACCGTCCCACTCCCACCCGTGTTCAATCATGTATGCTTCATCCTGAATCCTCCTCCCTGCTTCCGTCATAAGTAGAAGCCCCAGAGAGGAGTAATTTGGAGAACCTTTTTCAACTTTCGCTTTCAATACCCACCGCATGGATTATACAGCACGGTGAAAAGAGAGAAAGAGATCTCTGTTGGCATCCATGTTGCTTTGTTCTTGTGCAGGGCAGAGATGTGACTCGGAACTTCAAGGTTTTGCCAAAGCGTAGTTTTACATCCAGACAGCCAACGGCCGAATCACCATGTCCAGGCACGTTCACTTTGATCACATGGAAGAACATCAATAAACCTCCCATGTGTTGCCTTGAATGCCTCCACTCGACATTTTATAATAACCCTTTGTGCCATTGCTTGTGGTTTTACAGTAAAACATTATCTACTGTTTTTTATCCTTAACATGTGATCGCAAATTCAAAGCGGTTAAAACTTTACCGAAAAGCAGGGACACCAAGCACATATCGAGAGCACCGTGACCGAATTTTTCAAACATTTCATTGATTTAACGTGCAAATGAAAGTGTTCTAAAGTTATTATTCGAGATTCGTCTGTGGCTTTGTTGATGCTAAACTTACTTTCAATATTGTTGTCATGAAGTCAGAAGTGATCAATGACCTTTTTGGCAATTTATTGATTGTCCTAATGTCATTGAGCCTGAGAACACTGTTAAAGAAGACTACGTATGGGAACAATTTGTCCGCATGTTCTCTTCGATTGCGGAAAGGATTGTGAAGTTTGATAACGACACACCCGGTGATATCATGAAAGAGAACTTGTATCAACCTGCATCCTTGTGTTGGCTAATGAAAGGGCAATCGAGTTGGATTTGTTACATATTCAACTGGAGAGTTCATAGAACACCTTACCCCACACATCCTGATACATATAATTCAATTGGAATAAAATTAAGATTTTAAAGGCTGTGTGAAGAAACAATTTTTGGAAGTTTACTGTCGTTGACGCAGCGTTTTCTACACCACCTTATTTAACACGTTACATTAGTTTTTCCTGCCTGCAGTTTGTGTCCTTTGTAACATCCTTAAAACAGTACGTTTCCTGTTTTGAATGATTTTCAATTTTGCTTGATTTTGCCAAGCAGACAAATGCACAATTTTTTTTTTAATCTCACTCCTCTGTGTGCATGCATTGTCAGGATAAATTCAAAGCCAACGTATTGCTAAATTACAGGTTCGTTTTCCAATTCATGTTGAAAATATAACATTGAATTGAAATTTAATTGTTCTTCGATCGTAAACTGATGTTTGTTGACGGACAGACGTGAACAACTTGCTTAACCCCGCTTTTCGCTTCATGTGCATGTGGTAAAAATTGCCTTTTTGGATACAGTTGAGGCTCATGAAAGAGTTAGTACTAGTACACTCAATGAATCAGGACGCAACAAGACAAAAGGAACAGCAGAGAGAGAGAGAGAGAGAGAGAGAGAGAGAGAGAGAGAGAGAGAGAGAGAGAGAGAGAGAGAGAGAGAGAGAGAGAGAGAGAGAGAGAGAGAGAGAGAGAGAGAGAGAGAGAGAGAGAGAGAGAGAGAGAGAGAGAGAGAGAGAGAGAGAGAGAGAGAGAGAGAGAGAGAGAGAGAGAGAGAGAGAGAGAGAGAGAGAGAGAGAGAGAGAGAGAGAGAGAGAGAGAGAGAGAGAGAGAGAGAGAGAGAGAGAGAGAGAGATAGAGAGAGAGAGAGAGAGAGAGAGAGAGAGAGAGAGAGAGAGACACAACAGAGCTAAAGGCCAAGAGAGAGGGAGGGAGACCCGGATAAACAACTGGCTCAGGGAGGAATGCGGGGCAGGAGAGGACGCACAGGGTGGACCAGACGGACAAAGAAGGAAACTCTCAAGAGAGAAAACTGGAAACCCAAAAGGAGAAAGCATTGAGGTAAGGTGGAGGGGGGATTAATGAAGGTAGAAAAGATCATGGTTTTGGATTGGAGACGATTTAAGATGGTGGCGCCTTTCACGATGTTCCCAGTCTGAATTTGCTCACGAATCCACCTCCTTACGTGTGTAATTAAAATATGGCCCCTGGAGTTGAAATATTCTTCTACGTCCTTGCAATTTCACAAGATCTTGAACATAATCAAAGTCGTGAAAGAGCCAAACTTCAAACTTTAGAGAACTGGGAAAGTATTCGTGCCAACCTTGGCTACAGTGGCTTGCAAAGTATTCACCCCCTTCCAATAATGCCACATTTAGGTAAATTACGGATTATGTAAAAACAATTTTTCCATATGAACTTTGTTATTCATAGCTGAAGAGATCAAACTAAACCCTGTTATTGTTGAAGGATGTTACATGTCAGGAATACCTGCAAAAGCACATGTACAAATCAAAATTCACTGGTTGCTAAAGTATTCAGCCTCCAAGGATTCTCCTGTACTTTTCACCGTCCATTGTCCCTTCTTTCCTGACAAGCTTGCCAGCCCCTGCTGATGAAAACAGCCCCATAACATGATGCTGCCACAACCATGCTTGACAGTTGGGATGGTGTTGACTGGATGATGTGCGTTGTTCGACTTGTGCCAGACAGACTGCCTTGAATTCAGACTAAAAAATTCAATTTTTGTCTTGTCCGACCACAAAACCTTTCTCCACATACCTGTAGTATCATTGAGATGCTTTTCTGCAAACTCTATACTAGCTTTTACATGTGTCTTTTTCAGAAATTGCTTCTTTCTTCTCACTCGTCCATGGAAACCATCTTTGTGAAGGGATAAGGATATTATTTATTGATGAACACCGATCCCCATCTCAGACATAGAGCCTTGTAGATCTTTGTTTCATTTATAGTGACATCCTGAACCAGTTTCCTGTTTGCGCGGCTGCTGAGTTTTGATGGGTGACCTGATCAGGGTCGAGTCTGGGTGGTATGATACGTCTTCCACTTCTTAATGATGGATTTCACCGAACTCAAAGGGATAATGAGTGACTTTGAAATGTTCTTATAACCCTCTCCTGAATGGTGCTTCTCCACCACTTCATGTCTGACTTCTTTGGAAAGCTCCTTGGTCTTCATGTTTGCCTTGTTGGTTTACCAAGTGAGTTGCACCTTAAAACTCTTTAGACGAGCGGGGAAGCTTAATTTTAAAGTTGAACCACTTGATTACATACAGGCAAAATGTATGACACTTATTTTTTTTAACCTCTCAAACAATTAATTTTCTCCTGCAGTGATTTAGGGTTAATTCGGAAAAGGGTTTGAATAATTGTGTAACTGAGAATCATACATACATACGTACACAACACATGCAAGGGGAAGGATAACAGCTGACGAGAACATGTATTTATTACTGTAGTCCCCTACCGGTTTCACTGGAGGAAATTATAGGTTTGCTCTCCATCCATCCGTCCCACCTGTGGTTTTTCTGATTGTTTTTTTTCCCATATACTTTAACATATTCTTCTGAAATTTGGTACATGGCTTTATGATATTTATAATAAGTTACAGAACAAGTTTGAGTTTCAGGGTGTTTTGTCAACTTTTCAGTTATGCCCTTTTTAACTTAGAAAATATCACATCGGTAGGGGACATGTATTACAAAGCAATTCTCACTCTTGTTACCTTTGCTATAAATTAAAAAAAAAATATATATATATATATTTACACATACTTGATGGTATTTATCATAATATTATATCCATCCTAATTTGGAGGCATATTCTCTTGATGTTTGGAAAATGTGTTACAAAACAGAACAGGCTTATCTCGAATGTCTTGGTTTAACATGCTGAAACAATGTTTATTTTTAATTTCACATAAAGAATCAGTATTGCACATTAACCCAGCACAATGTGGTGCTTCCCAATGCATCACCCCTATCCTGATGCTCTACATATATGAGCAGCCTCAAGAGGCTTCACTCATTGTCTCCATTACTCAACAATCGTCCATGGTGGACAGGCGAACAAGAACAGAACTTGGTAGCGCATACCTCTGCCAGGCTGAACAGTTTACGTTTTATATCCCACTGGAAGGCCAGATCTGCTGACCTTAACCAAAATCTAATCGGCTTGTTCTTGTCACCTACCCAACTCATCCACCAAGTTGTCATAATCCATCCACAACTTTTTGAAATATCATGCTATATATGTCGTTTTTTGGTGCCATCTCTCAATGGTGAAGAATCACTCAACAAATTCTCATTTCCAGATCAGATGTTCACCAAAACCTAATCACTTTGTCTTTGTCAAACACTCAACCTGTCCATCAAATTTCGTCTGAACCCTTTCACAACTTTTTGAGATATTCTATCCCGTTCACAGACAAACAGACAGAGGTGAAAAGATAATCTCCATCCACCTTCGGTGGTGGAGGTAAAAATGCTCCACAAGGTTGATGTGCAATCCATGTCAGTGTTGGCCGAGCCATGATTTCAGTCCACACACCTATATTTTCCTCCCCGAGTGAGACATGGTAATCCGTATAACCTTGAACTGAGCTATTCCTTCTACATAACACGCAGCCCATTCTTCTCCGCCTTCATCCTCCCTCATCTCATGCTCCTCGTGTCAGGAACGTGATCACTTGGATAATCTACGGCACTGTTTGGGAGTAGCTCCAAGTAACCATGGGTAGTTGTAGGCCGCTCAGTCCTTTGCATCTTACTTTGCATGCAGCAGCATAACAGGCGCCTGGAGCTGGCAATTGTGTACAGAACACATGGTTCTCCAAACCCCCCTCCGCCTTCTCTCATGTCTCCCCGTCTGCACATTATTACATCCATTCAAGCACAGTCAGTGCAAGCTTCCTCCAGCCAAAACTCCCTGTGTAATCCAACTTTAGGAAAGCTGACACAAAGAGAGCCTCTGTTACCCCCATTAGGCCTGTATTTCTAAAGTTTGTAGAACAAATCAAATCAGATTGTATGGATTAAATGTTTCATTAGGAAAACAAAACTGAACTGATGAAGGCTTTTCATGAGACACGTCATATGACAATCTAAGAGCACTTCCCCTGGAATTCTGTTGGCCATGCACAATGCCAAAACAAGCTTGATGAATTATTCAACATAAAATAACTGTAGATACCCAGTGGTTGCAACTTGTATCATTTACGTAATAATGTTGACATTATTCACCGCTGAAAACTGCTCCAGCTTTATTGCAACAATTTCTGAGGTTTTAAAGAATGTTTTCAATATAGGAGTCGTCCATTTATAACATAAGATATTTTTTTACTAGCGATGTGTCACAGGTCAATAAGAGCTCTGAATGGTTGTTGCTGTTGTTGTTGTGGTTCTTTGTTGAAGGTCGATTTTTGAAAAATGCACCTATTAGTCAGACAGCTGCTAGACTCCACCCACATTTGTCGCTTGACTTCACCCACCATGACAGCCAGACAAAATGATATGGCCGCCATATTGGTTTTCTTGTGGGCCGAACACATCAGGCATGTGGGCCTTTTCGAAGTGCTGATTATATACACTGCCCGGGTTTGTTGCGTCAGATTTCCATTGTCTTTGTTTGGGTTGATTATTATTTTTTATTATTATCCTGCCCAATTGTTGTGCATTGTGTGTTAGCTCTCATACGAGCCTCATCAATATATACAAAAAAAAAAACCTTAAAGGAGAACCTGCTTCAGAGTGCAAAAGCCTTAGACTGTGGCAAAGATTTATGTTCCAACAGGACAATGACCCCAAGCAAACAGCCAAAGCAACACTGGAATGGCTTCAGAACAAGAACGTGAAAGTACTTGAGCTGCCAAACAAAGCCCAGACTTGAATCCCATTGAGAATCTGTTGAAAGACTTGAAGATTGCTGTTCACCGACGCTCCCCATCCTACTTGACAGAGCTTGAGAAAATCTGCAAGGAAGAATGGGAGAAAATCCCCAAATCCAGATGTGCAAAGCTGATACAGACATACCCAAGAAGACTCGAAGCTGTAATTGCTGCCAAAGGTGCTTCCACAAAGTATTGGCTCTGGGGTTGAATACTTATTGATGCAAAACATTTCAGCTTCACATTTTCAATTAATTTGCAAAGTTTTCTAAAACCATTTTTCACTTTGTCATGATGGGGTATTTTGTGTCGATCGGTGATAAAGAAAAATTTAAATTTAATCCATTTTAAATTCAGGTTGCGACAACAAAATGTGAAAAAAGTCGAGGGGTGTGAATACTTTCTGAAGGCACGATAGCGTGTGTGTGTGTGTGTGTGTGTGTGTGTGTGTGTGTGTGTGTGTGTGTGTGTGTGTGTGTGTGTGTGTGTGTGTGTGTGTGTGTGTGTGTGTGTGTGTGTGTGTGTGTGTGTGTGTGTGTGTGGTCATTAAGCATTACAAATTCTCTTTGCTAGCCCTCCCTCCTCTCTTCGACCTCTCTCCCTCTGTCTGTCTGTCTGTCTGTCTCTCTCACTCTCAGGGAAGGGGTGGGGAGTGAGTCCGGAGAGCAGTGGGATGGCAGTATAGATTGAGGGGTGTGGTAGGAGGGTATGGGAAGGGGTGAGGTGGGGAAGGAGTGGGAAGAGGTGGAAGTTGGTGGAAGGAGGAGGAGAATGGGCAGATTTGGAGTCCGAGGGGGTGGGGCGGGAAGAGGGAGGGGAATGGGTGTGGTGGAGGTCCGTATAAAGGGGGAGGGGAAATTGTGGGGTGGGATGAGGGAGGGGGAAGGAGTGGTAGGAGGGACCCGGCATTGCCAGGTACTTTTGCGAGCACTTCATCGATTTAATCTTTGTATATTTTATGAAGTGCATTGTGATTGCATTCTGCAAGCAGCTAAATAACTCAAGTACAAAGAATGAGTAATCAGAACAAGCACTTCATTCAACAGTTTACAGATGTAGTCATTTTTAATGTGCATACAGAAAAAGTGAAAAATAAAACTCTTCTTTACATTCTCATTGGTTTCTAGACAATGCGGAGTCATCATTTGTGATTCTAATTGGAAGACAAACTTTTCGAGCCTGATCTGTAACTTATAAACAGAAGTGCAAAACAACCAGTAATTGTCACATTGTTGTAGCTGCCCCTACATTGTATATCGTTAACAGAGCCACTTTGAGTAACCACAACCGCAACTCCACCACCAGGCACAGGAGTGAAAGGATTAGAGCGTTCCCTCTGGATCTGGGAGGTTGGCAGTTTGAACCCTGATCGAGTCATATCGACAACATAAATGAAAGTTCCCTACCCCTCCTCCCCCTCCCCTCACACTTGCCTTCTGCCTTCCCTCCCCCTCCCCTCATGTATCCCTCCTCCAAAATCCGTCCCTCTCCACCGCCCCATTGACATCTCCCGGCAGTCTCCGCATGCTGTATTAATGTGCTGTTTTACTGTACCCCGTTTCATTCAATCCTGTATTACCCCTCCCCCCTTCTCTACAAGTCATTCTACCAAACACAAGTCCAGAACCCCTTCTCCTCATGCTTATCTCCTCCAAACCCCCCTTCCCACTTCCCCCGTCCTCTCTCCCCCATCCTCCTCACTCCCACCCCCTCCTGGAGTGTATAGCGATGTTTGATGAGTCTACCTCCCTGCCCCCCTTTCCTCGCTTCCCCCTTCGTAGCCCCCACTTTCTCACCCCTTCTCACTCCCACACCCCTCCTTGCTCCCCTCTCTACCCCTTCTCTTTCCCTCCTCTCTCTCTCCCCTCCCTCCTCTTTCCCTCCTCTCTCTGTCCACTCCCTCCTCTCTTCATCCTCTCTCTCCCCTCCATCCTCTCTCAATCCCCTTCCTCCTCTCTTCATCCACTCTCTCTCCCTCCAATCCCAACTCTCTCTCTCTCCTTCCCCACCCTCCTCTTTCTCCTTTCCCTCCTTCCTCTCTCTCTCTCTCTTCGTCCCCTCCTTCCTCTCTCTCTCCTCCCTCCCCCTCCCTCTTGCTCCCTCTTTCTATCCCCCCCTTAATGTCCCCATGAGTGAAGCGAAGTGTTGTATTCGCTCGTCGATATATATATATATATATATATATATATATATATATATATATATATATATATATATATATATACACAAGCCGGTAGGCGACCATGGGTCGCCGAGCATCTGATGACCTTTGACCCCTGATCTGAGTTAATCTAGTACTAAGTACTTACGAAATTGCAATCGAATCGGTTAACCCGTGTATGAGCAAGGGGCGTTTGAATGGTCATTTTGCCTGAACAATGCACTCATTGACCTTTGACCCCTGACTAAGCCCAGATAGGTCAATATGTCCTGAAGCAAAGTTGTAGCACCCATTGAGTACTCTGTTCCTATGAACTTTCATTCGTATCGGTTAACCCGTGTATGAGCAAGGGGGATTTGAATGGTCATTTTGCCGAAAAATGCACTCATTGACCTTTGACCCCTGAACTAGCCGAGATAGGTCAATATTCCCTGTAGCAAAGTTGTAGTACTCATTGAGTACTATGTATCTATGAACTTTTATTCGTATCGGTTAATCCGTGTAGGAGCAAGGGTGCCTTGAATGGTAATTTCGCCCGAAAAATGCACTTATTGACCTTTGACCCCTGACCTACTCGAGATACTGTAGGTCATTATGCAAATGAACAAAGTTGTAGTACTCATTACGGTCTATAAGCATGTAAAGATTCATTCGATTCGGTTCAACCGTCTTGGAGCTAGTGTACTTTGAATTTTCAGCGGGAATGCTCTGGCCCTCGGACACCCAAGTTGAGAGGGTCACCATTTGGAAACTATAAGACATCGAAAAAAATGGAGGTCATATAGGGGATAGAGAATCACCTTAAGATTATGCAAACCAAATCTCAACGGGTTCCATCGACTGATAACTACTCGGTATGTTATCACGTAATTTGTTGTTTTTTCATACCACGAATGTCTCAATTTGTATGAAAAGTACCGAAAATGCGGTTTGATATCGGAAATCCCCAAAGTTCGAGGGGTTGCTGTGGCTGAACAAAGATATAAATCGAAAATCCGGCTCGATTGTTTATGTACAATGCATTCCAGATGATTAGTGTGAATTTTCATGACCATCCAACCATAACCCTAGGAGGAGTAGCATTTGGCGTGAAGGCACCTCCAGCTCTCGCATATTATCGATTTTTGCCCTTTGACCCCTGACCTAAGCAATATTGGTCAATATGTCCTGAGGCAAAGTTGTAGTACTCATTACGTGCTATGAACCTGCAAAGTTTAATTTGGATCGATGCAATCACCTGGTCACTAGGGGGCCTTCAATTTTCGCCAATTTTCGGGCATACCCCATTTGTAGGGGATGCTGCGGGTAAACTATTCCATATATCACAAAACCAGTATATATTTGGTAGAGCATCACCTGTCGATGATGCATGCCAAATTTTATAAGCCTACGTGGGATAATGGCTTTCGAAATTGATTTCGTGTGAACGGTACCGATTTTGAAGGTTTTTCGGCTCTTGCTCGGGAACCAAAGCGTCCCTAGCACCCATCACAATTTCCAAAGCACTCAGTCATAAGATGTACCTACCACCCGAGTTTGGTCAAAATCGGAGCACGTTTACTACCAATTATGCTGATGACAAACGAACAAACATCCAAACAAACAGACAGAATTACTGACAATAAGGGTCACCTATTTTGGCGATCCAATATATATATATATATATATATATATATATATATATATATATATATATATATATATATATATATATATATATATATATATATATATATATATATATAATATATCTTCTTCTTCTTCTTCTTTTGGCTGCTCCCGTTAGGGGTCACCACAGCGGATCATCGGTATGATCCGCATAGTGATTTGGCACATGTTTTACACCAGATGCCCTTCCTGACGCAACACCCTAGTCGCCTCTTACGACACAGGGATAATATATATATATATATATATATATATATATATATATATATATATAGTTGTAGTTTTTGCCGGCGTCGACCGTTACGAGCATGACCCTCGATGGAGGAGTGGGACCGCCTCGGCTCGATCGCCCGGAATTACAGATCGTTGCCCCGGATAAGTCCGGAGTCGACGGTTCCTGGTTCTTTTGGACCGAAATACGCTAATGGGTAGATCACGTGGGGTCGGGTTAATTGCAAGCTTCAACTTACCGAAGTACCCACGTGATCCAGATACCGGGGTACTTCACCCTCGGCGGAATTCGTACGGAAGCGAGCCACTTAAGCGAGCCCGTTCCGTGTGCGATGCCGAGCGGTTGTATCGCCGAGCTCCGTCGGCCCGATTGTCTTGTTACCGGGGCACAACTGCCAACTAATCCCTCACACACGACACATTCAGTCAAGACCAGAAATGGACACGACGAGCTGAATACATTGAACAAATGGGGATATTTATTAAATGATAATGGGGAACGAGGGAACACGTAAGAGCAGAGCTACACTGAATATAAGGCAAGGCAATGCAGATATATCCAGGAAAACACTCAAGCAGTTCACTACTTACTCAGACTGGCACCACAAATGGACACACACACACCCAGACAGAAATGGACCTCCTTGGGTCTTTATTTCGGCTCTCCAGTCGAGGAGGACAGTCCGGCTGTGAGAGCCACGGGCAGCAGGCTACCTGGCCACGTAGTGCGGCTGGGCGTCCCCTTCTCTTGGGGGCTGGTGTCGCTGTAACAGCCAGGCGCAAAGGGACGACCGTCGGCTCTGGAGCCGGGACGAGGTCGTTGTATGAGAAGTCCAGGTGGGCGGTCGGGCAGCGCTGAAGCGGGAGGAGAGGGAGAGACCAGAACAGACCGACTAAATCGCCTCAGGTTGCCTTCCCGAGAGCTGACAAGTTCCACACCAAAAATCTCCTCAGAACTCTCGAATCTCCTCAGAACTCTTTCAGGTGCTTGTCTCCTCCCCGTTTGCTCCCCCATTGGACACGGAGCATCGTGTGATTTCCCCGTCCATTCCCGATTGGACAGGCGTGCAGTGGGCGGGGTACTCCCATCCCTCTGGGCGGAGTCTCCAGCGGGGGAGTTTCATGGCTAGGCCCACCGCTTCACCTCGATTGGTCGAGAGCCACCGTGTGGCTCCTCCCCGAGCTCCGCCTTCCTCACACCGGACGCCCTTCTGCGCATGCGCCCTCGCATTCCTCTCATTCGCCAAATCGAGCGGAAAACCCCGCGATTGGCCAGGTGGAGGAAGCGAATGCAGGTGAGGGCGATGCAGTGTGGTCAGCGGTAATGTCGGTGGTGTATACACGAACTAAAAGGAAACCAAACTATGATAATAAACCACAGCGCAGGAACATTTAAATACCCGTTAGACTAGGGCAAAGGGCTATCTATAAAACACGTACTTACCAAGATAACTAATCTATAGGAACCTGAATGGTGTTCTGTGAATTTCCAGAACCGCAACAATATATACATATATGCCTGGTGTTGGCTTAATGGTTAAGGGTGGTGGGCTTGGGATCCGAGAATCCCGAGTTAAAATTTTACCTTCCTGTTGAATTAATACCAGCTGGGGTTGACTCTGCCCGTCATCCTTCCGTGGTCGGCAAAAATGAGTGCCAGCATGCTGGTTTCCTCCGTCGGAGTGATGACCCATCCAGGATTGTGTCCAATAGCCAAGGAGACTGCTTTGGCAGCACCAACGCTCTGCACAGTGTATGGTCCTAAAGGATGGATGGAGACACATATCTCGATCGATATATATATATATATATATATATATATATATATATATATATATATATATATATATATATATATATAATATGTTTATGTAAACAAAAAACAAGATCCGTGCACCCAGGAAGCTGTGAAGCCATGCGACTATATGTCTATTAATTATGTACTGCTTAAATTTCAGTTGCACCCTGACGGTACAGATGTCTTAATTACGTACTCTTGGAATGTACCTTTTAAACCTTTCGAACCTTTCAACTGTTGAGACCCCTTAGACCTTTGAAGACCCCCAAGATCCAGAAAGACCTCTAAGACCATTAAGACCCCCAAAAACCTTAAAGACCACAAGACCCATAAAAAATACTCAAGACCCCTAAGACTTTAGACCCTTCAACACCCCAAAGACCCCTAAGACCCTTAAAACCCATTAGACCCTTAAAACCCAGAAGACCATGAAGATCCCAAGCTCTTTAAGACCCGAAGACCCTTAAGACCACTTTTGCCTTCAAGACCTTTATGACACTTTAGACCTTAAGAACTCTTCACCCTTTCGACCTTTTAGATTCCTAAAACCCTTAGACCTACACACCCTTAAGTCCCATTTCAGACCACTTTGACCTAAACACCATTTAAACCCCTTACACCCTTCAGACAGATTAGACAGCTTGGACCCTTGACCATTTAGAGATTTAGACCACCTGGACATTTTTAGACCCTTTTTACATGCTTGAGAGATTCGACCATTTTGACCCCGAAGACATGAACTGTGATCCAATTCTTCTCACTGCTTGTAAATGTCTCATTGGAAGTGGGTCATTTAATGGAGTGTGGGTGTGGGGGGGGGGGGGTGGAGTACCCTTTAGACGTTTAGGCCATCTCAAAATCTTTAAGCGCACACCACGCAAGCATCTACAGTCTTCTTCCTGTAGTGTCTTAAGCAGACCATACTTTTTTTCAACAAGTGATGCGCAAACTCGACCCACCCAGGAGGTGGATGTTCTGCTCGTGAGGATATAAATTGAAGTGAAACTTGTGAAAAAAAAAGGATCTTTGTTGACACACAGCTGTTGTGGTGGTTGTTTTTTGTGTGCTCCTGCATACTTTTATATATTTTTCTATTGCTTTGAAAAGTATTACTAGATATAATTTTGTGTGCTCCTTCTGTATTCTAACCTAACTGAAGGGTTCCTGTTGTCGTGGACTAATAAAAATGGGACCATTAGATCCCCTGCACCAAACTCCTAATCCTGCTTCTTCTTCAATGTGGAAATATGGGCTTTAAAAATAGGCATCTTTATGTTTAAACGGACACTAATTTTTGTTCCAAGTAAATCGATTATTAGGTTTGTAACGGTACCATTTGTATTATTATACGACAACAGGAACCCTTTGGAATAAGGCTTGACGGAGGGACGGACGCTTCTCCTTTTTTGTAATAGACATGTATATTATAAAGGTACAAATTGTTTGGAAGTGAATTTTTGCTTGACCTCAATAACCTCCCCAAGGTGTTTTTATTCTTTAGATTTTTTTTATTACATCTAATGAATTATATTTAAACACAGAGGGTATATAAATATAACAATAAAAAACCTCCTCTCGGTGTTAGGGTTATGCGAAATAAAGAATACATGAATATTACTGCATCTGGTAAGATTCCCCACTTTCTTTAGGTATAATTTGCCCATCCCTCCTCAACAAAAGGATGAAATTTTGAACCACAACCCTTTTGTTGAAAAAGTTTTTTGAAACTTTTTGGATGGTTATTTGAAACCAGCACCGACATATTTTGACAATTCATACGAGAAAGGCCAGAGCTGTGGTTTAGAGGACATTCTCCCAGCCATAAAATTCTTATAAATAACAAAAATAGTCTCTAGAAACCACGACTTTAGAGTTTCTATTCACACAGTAATAGAGCACATGTGTGAATATGATGCAGATTCACACCAACGCAACTGTGCCCTGCAATAACATCCTGGCATTAATTACCGTCTGTTCCACCCATGTTGGCCTTGTCTTTCCCGGCAGCTGCACCTCAAGGGCTCACGCAGTCCTTTTTGCCAATACTATCTGCACCATTTCAAAGATATAATAGCCATTAAGAAAATAATGAAGCTATATCTGTCATCTATGTGAATAAAAAGAGTCTCTGTTTGACATTCCAACACAATATTGTTGTTGCTCTTGTTTGTCTTTGGCTTTCCTAATCTCTCAAATCCCATGTTATCCCCATTATTTCTCTCTCAGCACTTCGCACATCGTCACCAAACTTTTGTAGGCATAATTATCAGTCATATAATTCTGCAACGGTATCTGAATCTTCTTCCAACTCCTCCTTTTTTTTCCTGTTCGGCCCAGTCGAAAATAGACTTTGCACAAAGCGTTCACCATTCTGGATGATGTCATGGCATTCTCGTGGGAGGCGCTTCAAACACCATTCTGTCACGGGGTTGCTGTCGTTTGCGATGGCCCTAATGTCCTATCACATTCCTTAACGTATCACCAACAGTCCTTGGGTGTATCAACTCGGTGGACAGCTCCACCGGTGTCATTCCATCATCGGATTGTTCATGTTGGTGTTGTTCCTTGGCCCTCCCAACCCACTAAATCCTATTCCATCCCATCACTTGTCCTTATAGGGTATACTGCTCTAAAAAAAAATTGTAGTTCAATTCATGTAAAACACCCTGAAAATAGGCCAGCCAAGAAAGACAGCGCTGCCCACCGAGTCTGGTTTTTGAGGTGACGGTTGGTTCTCTCAGGGGTCTCTCAGGACTTTCTCAAAGATAATTTTCCGGTCGTTGGTTGTCACGTTTTGACTGTTTATTTTGTTACCTCCATGTTTACTGTGTATTCCAAGTTCGGTTTTGTTTAAAAATTTGTGCTATTCAGTGAGTTTTCGTCAATCTTGTCATATCGGGTTTACTTGAGGCCTACCCGTCTTCCCGTGTATTTGCACGATTGTGTTTATTTGTATTTTCTCCCTATTACCATCAGTTCTTATTTTCTCTACTTTTCCCACCGTCCTCCTTCTATCCCTCTCAACTATACCCTCTGCTTCTTGTCTTAAAATATAAAAATATAACAAAAAACCCCCCATTTCCCTCCTTACCATATTCCCCACGTAACCACTTGACTTCCTATACCGACTCTTATTCTTCCTTCTTCCGCCAACCATCTTCGTTCTATTTGAGCTGACCCACATTTCACCATCTAGATTCACGATTTTTTTTCGTCAACCTTTCCTTTACCTAATCTTACCTAATCTTTAAAAAGCAATGAAAATTTTTTTTTTTCTTTATGTCTTTTCACTTCTAACCTTATACCTTCCATAACAACGTGTTTCTCTACCCCCTTCTTCTTCTTCCTGTTACTTTTGTCGACCTACCAGCTCCCATCTGCATTTGACCAATCCAAATTCATTAACACCTTCACGATTTTTCTTCAACCTTTCCTTTACCTTAAACTCACATAATCTTTATCAAAAACATAAAAGCAAAAAAGGGTCTCTTAAAATGTTTCATCTTTATCGTTCACACCTGGTGTTGGCTTAATGGTCTCGGTGGCGGGCTTTGGATCCTCGGATCCTGAGTTCAAATCCCGCTCAGCTGTTGAATTAATACAAGGTGGGGTTAACTTGGCCTGTCATCCTTCCGAGGTCAGCAAAATGAGTGCCAGCATGCTGGTATCTTGTGTCGGAGTGGCGACCCGTCCAGGATTGTGCCAAATAGCCAAGGAGACTGCTTAGGCCTAAGTCACATTTGCTCTACGGTGAGGATACGGCGGCCGTACGCCCTCTGAATTGACAGAAAAGTGCGGCGGCCGCTGAGTTTCTGCGGTGGCCTCAGGGTGGCACTACGCCGTTTGGCTATCTTTTACAGGTCGTAAGGTCACCGTGGAATTATAACGCGGAGTTATAACTTTTTTCATTTCTACGTTCGCCGTAGCAATTCGACAAGCTGAAAAAAATAAAACTGGCAAAAGAAAATAATAATAATAAAATTAACCCACTCGTTACCGTCCGTCTGGCCGCACGTTCGCCTTAGGGCCCCCCTGCAGTCGCCTTGAGGCTACTTTGCATCTGCCTTGAAAATTCTATGGCCGCCACAGGGCCCCCTTAAGGTCACCGTACGGCAACCCCACGTTTTCGGTCTCCGCAATTTATAAACACGCCGTGCGGCTCCCCGAGATATAAAAACATATGTGACTGCTACATTGTGTGACCGTGGAAATACTGCGGCCGCCGTATAATTGCTAGTGGCCGTAGATTTTGGAGACCCCACGGCCGCCGTGGCAAATGTGACTTAGGCCTCAGGCAACACCAACACTCTGCACATTGTATGGTCCCAATCTCTACCTCTCCTTTTCCTAAACTCACGTAATTTTCATCAAAAACATAAAAACAAAAAACGGTCTCCTAAAATGTTTCAACTTCATCTTTCACACTTGTGGTTCTCGGTCTTGCATCATGATTCACTACTCCTTTTTTTTTCTTCTTAAAAAGACTTTTCAATTCGACCTTTCCTTCATCCTGTGTCTAAAAAGTCCAACTGTTAGATTTTTTTCTCCATTCTCATAACTCTCCTTTATTGCATCCCTCGCATAATGTCTTTAATCATGTCTCTGACTTTAAAAAAATTTAAATCCCAGTTTTCAATGCATGTTCTTGTTCCATCAATCGTCCTTTTTTTTTTTTTTCTAACTTCAGTGCCAATTCACACCACCTCCTTCCAGCTACCGACTCCAAACTACCATTCCCATTTTGCCCCTCATCGTACCTCTGCTCTTCGTGCCTCTTCACCGTCTTCTGCTTCAGTTTCAGCTCCTCCTCTGTTGTCCCAACGTGTGTGATGTTCTAATATCTATGGGCTCCATTCTAACCGAACAGATATCTCATTCTCTCAATCAGTACACACCTCAACACCACAAACATGCTCCGTATTTCCTCTCATCACACCTTTCCCTCTTCCCAACCCTTCAAATCTTGTACCTTCCCCTGCCCACTCCCTTCTTCAACATACCACGACCAAGTCTCATCCGGGGCCATCGCTCAAACCTGACAGATCTTTCCATACAGGTTACCACTGACAAACTAGACAGAATCTGCTTCACAGAAACTTTCCTACTTCAAGACGTCTCTTCTGGTATGACAGACCTGAGCCTCCTCTTGGTGGAGGAGTTGCTCTCTTCATCAAAGACTCTATTCCTCACTCTCCATGCACTGCCCTCACTTCCCCACAGCCCCAGAAATACCTCTGGCTACGGCTTCCCCTCCTCTCCCACCTCATGTTTATATGTGTGTTGTACCATCCACCAAACAGTGCTGACTCCATTTATATCTTGCTCTCTGAAAACATGGACCAACTACGATCCACTCATCCCAACTCTCTCTTCCTCATATGTGGTGACTTCAATTGTCATCACACCAGTTTTTCTGGGTGTGGGTACCTCCCTCACCTGCCATGGCACTTCAGCAAAAGGCTAAGCCTGGTGTTGGCTTCGTGGTTAGGGTGGCGGCTTGGGATCCTAGGGTTCTGAGTTCAATTCCCATTGGCCGCTAAATTAAAATACACCAGGAGGTTGACTCAGCCTGTCATCCTTCCGAGGTCGGCAAAATGAGTATCAGTATACTGGTAAGGGGGACACTGCATCAGCGGCATAGCTGCATCCCAACTAATGATGCAACCAGCAGCCACAGGCTAGAGAGAGAGAGAGAGAGACAGAGAGAGAGAGAGAGAGACAGAGAGACAGAGAGACAGAGAGAGAGAGAGAGAGAGACAGAGAGAGAGAGACAGAGACAGACACAGACACAGAGACAGAGAGAGACACAGAGACGCAGAGAGACACAGAGAGGGAGACAGACAGAGAGAGGGAGAGACACGGAGACGGGGAGAGAGAGGGAGAGGGAGGGAGAGAGGGAGAGAGGGAGAGAGGGAGAGAGGGATAGAGGGAGAGAGGGATAGAGGGAGAGAGGGAGAGCGGGAGAGAGAGGGAGAGAGGGAGAGAGAGGGAGAGAGGGAGAGAGGGAGAGAGGGAGAGAGGGAGAGAGGGAGAGAGGGATAGAGGGAGAGAGGGATAGAGGGAGAGAGGGGGAGAGAGAGAGAGGGAGGGAGGGAGAGAGAGAGAGAGAGAGAGAGAGAGAGAGAGAGAGAGAGAGAGAGGGAGAGAGAGAGAGAGAGAGAGAGAGAGAGAGAGAGAGAGAGAGAGAGAGAGAGAGAGAGAGAGACTGAGACTGAGACTGAGACTGAGACTGAGACTGAGACTGAGACTGAGACTGAGACTGAGACTGAGACTGAGACTCTGCTACTCATTGGGACTGACAGAATTTGCCAACTTCCCAACCCGGATCTCAACCAAAGGTACTGCATCTCTTCTGGATCTGATTTTGACCAATTTCCCTGAAAATATCTGCTGCTCTTCCTTCGCTCCAATCGGTTCATCTGACCACATGCTTGTCAAAGTGGACATCTCTCTGTCTGTTATTAGAGAACGACTTCAGCACCGTCGAGTCTGGCATTTCACTCAGGCCCACTGGCAGGGACTTTAAACAGCCATCAAACTTCTAGACTGGTCTCCCATCTCTACTTTTGCTGACATCAACTTGTCATGGGATTTTCAAAGAAACTTGTTCTCTCCCTCATGCACAGATTTATCCCATCTCATCTTCAGTTGTCCTACCCTTCCTCCCGCCCATGGTACATTGAAGCTTGTGGCGAGCCAGTTGTCCTGAAACAACTTGCCTTCACCTCATTGAAGACAAACCCAACTGAAGGCAATCTCAGTTCTTTCCACAAACCTCAGAACAAGTGTGTATCTACCCTTTGGAGAGCCAGAAAACAACATCTTTCTAATCTCATTTATGAACTCTCAAACCTGCCTCCCTCCTCCAAATTCTGCCCATCGAGGTAACTCTGTTCTCGTGCATGTTCCCCCTCCATCCCCTCCCTTCCCTCAAATGGCTGCACAGCTGACACTGCGCATCAAAAGAATTAATGCCAAAACTCCATGTTTGCTTCGAAATATTGTGTCCCAAACCCATCGCTTTCTGTACCCACCTTAACCAGTCACACCCGGCTGTTCCTGGACTCTGTGTCTTTTTCTCCTGACTAAGTGGAGAGCTTGCTGTCAATCCACAACTTAGATTCTGCAACCGGTCCAGACGGCATCAGCCCACGTGTCCTAAAACCCCGCTTTGCTGCTCTTGCTCACACCTTCTCTGTTCTATTTACCCTCTCATTTGCTCAAGGTCATCTGTCGTCTGCATGGAAATCAGCAAACATAACCACCCTGGTGGTGATGTACCAAAATGTACCATAATGTACCATTACCACAAACTTCAATGCACCAAAAAACAAAAAAAAGGTGCAAGAACAGATCCCTGCAACCACACACCAACCAGCCTTCTCCAAACCATCACCAAGGTTATGGAATCCATCATCGCTACAGAAATTTAATCCTTCCTCTTCTCAAATGATTTGATTTCCGATCATCAATTTGGATTCAGACCAGGTCACTCTACCCTGGATATGCTGCTTCTGCTCTCCCATCAATGGATGGAGGTCCTCAATGCCAGACAGGAAATCCGAGCCGTATCCCTGGACATATTGCGTGATTTCGATATGGTCTGGCACCCTGCCCTGCTCACCAAACTCTCTCCCTGTGGTATCCAAGGACATCTGCACTCATGGATCGTAGACTTCCTCTCCTGTCGCAGCCAATGTGCGTTCCTAAATGGAGTTCTTTCATCCCCTCTTCCTGTGCAGGCTCGAGTTCCTCAAGGTAGCGTTCTGGGCCCTGTTCTTTTTCTGGTTTTCATCAATGATCTCTCCGACTCTCTGGGAAATCCTATTTATCTTTTTGCTGATGACTCCGCCCTCTGCCGTACCATCAGTCATCCCTCAGACCGGCAAGCAGCAGCTTCTTCACGCTCTGCAGATACGGATAAAATCACAAACTGGTCCAACACGTGGAATATATCTTTCAATCCAGACAAATCTCACACTCTTACGATGTCTCTCCAAAAGCACCATTTCGACCCCCCCCCCTTCAACTACTTTCTCAACAAGCCTCTTGAAGTAGTCCTTGCATTGAAGCTTCTAGGTCTTTCTATCTACCACGATCTTTCCTGGGAAAGCCACATTTCCAACCTGGCCTCCAAAGCCAGTCTCCGAATGGGCATCCTCCATCGTGCAAAGTCCTTCTTTGGTACACCTGAGCTCCTGATCACATACAAAGCTTTCGTCCACATCATGATGGAGTACTGCTCTCCCCTCTGGATTGGTGCTTTCGCCTCTCACCTTTCTCGGCTTCACGTTGTGGAAACCAAAAACATTTAGGATCATTGGCATCTCCCGCGAGGAGGCTGATTCTTTGGGTATCTCACTCTCTTACCGCAGGCAGGTCTGTGGTCTTTCCTTCTTCTATTGTCTCCTCTCCAGCCTTGCCCTCCCCTGCTCTATCTGTGATATGTGCCCCCCCCCCCATATTTCCACAGGGTGCTGAAGGTCCACCAGCCAACCCCTTCTGATAAAACTACCAAAAGCAAGAATCGCTGCTCATCCTCAATCTTTCATTTTTTCTTTCTTACCACCTTTGGAACAAGCTCCCACACTCTCTTCAATCTCATTCTTCCTTCCATTTCTTAAAAAAACCACCTTTTATCTCCCCCCATCCAAAACTACAATATTTTCTACCCCCATTAATCCACCCCAAACCCACCTCCATCAAATTCCCTGCTTTCCTTCTTGAAAGTCCCTGTCATGTAAGGACCTAAAAGTCCCTGTAGTGTCCATCTTATTTACCCTGTGTACCCGTCCCATCCCTCTCCCTTCCACAGATCTCCTAATGTCTCTTTTCCCCACTGTTTTGTCCTTCCCTCTCCTGCCCCTCGTATCTCCTGCTCCCCTTGTTGTACGTTCTGTGTGTTAGCTCTCATATGAGCCTCGACATTGTATAGAAAAAAAAAGAAAAAAAGGGCCCCGAGGAGGGAGAGATCGCACCGGACATTCTTAAAAGGTCTGCTGTGTGACATATTCTGATCCATGCTGACAAAGACCAACAACCCTGAAACACATGTCCATGCCCCATGGATGTTCCCTCTCTGGGGTGAGCTGGTCTATAAACTTGAGAATGAAATTATTTTCCCGGTATTGGCTGCAGTACAATCCCACGGAGATGTTGGGGGCTGCAGCTCATGCCTACGAGACAGAGCCTATGCAACTGTCAAAGCAGAAGAGCCTTAAAATCATATACATATACATACACACACACACACACACATACACCAGGATCCCGACATTTGTGGGGGATACGTTCCGGGAAAACCCCGCGAATGTGGGGGAATTGTTTCAATGGGAAATGGGGGGATAGGTTCCGGGGATTTCCTGACCCGCATAAAATCTGTGAGTGTTTTGTCATTGCTACAATGGAGACAAGGGGGATAAAGTTGTCATTTCATGGTGGTTCATGGTTCATGAAAAAGGCCACAAATGGTGATACCACTAAATTCGGGGAATTGGTACAATGGGGACAAGGGGGATATCGTTATCGGTTCGTGGTGGTTCCTAGTTCAAAGAGGAAAGTTTTTAAAGTGTAAAATGTTTTCCACCACGAATGCACAATTACAGTTTCATGAAAGATGCTCAAAAATTATCAAATGACAACACCAGGTCCCGTTTCCAATTTATTGAAGAATGCATTTTAAAGGCCCTTAACCACACCGTACCGGACCGCAAAATGAAAAACAACAACAACAACAACATCATGTACTGTTTCAAATTTAAATCAAACAAATACAGCACATGTAACTTTGCAAAATGATGATGATGATGATGATGATGATGATGATGATGATGATGCAGATGAGGCGCGCCGGGTGAAATAAGTCTTGAAAGTTGATATTACCCCCTGGTCGAGCGGCTGATTGAGGAAGGTGGTGTTCAGCAACAGGAACATGACCTCAACGTTCAGGTGAGTGCCGTTCAGGTCCGTGGGGTGGCAAGAGCGTTGTCAAGCAGTAGGACTACCTTGAACAAAAGGTTCTTTCCTGGTAGGTACCTCTCGATCTGAGGAACGAAACAGGTATGGATCAGTGCCATAAAATGTTCAGACGTCGCCCATGCCTTCCCGTTCGCCCTCCAGTACACGACCCGCACCTGCTTGTTTTTGTGATTCAGCGCACATGGGTTCCAGGTGTGGTGGAGCATCATGGGCTTTACCATGAAGTCCCCTTCGGCATTTGCACAGAGGAGAAGGGATACCCGGTCCTTTGCGGCCTTGAAGCCGGCTACTTTGCTTTCGCGCTGTGAGATGAATGTTCTGGTCAGCATCTTTTTCCAAAACAAGCCGGTCAAGGGGTCTGGATGGTCCGGGTGTACATATATATATATATATATATATATATATATATATATATATATATATATATATATATATATATATATATATATATATATATATATATATATATATACACCTACATACATACTGGCAGAGGAAACCACACTTTGTGCAGATGGACAAGAGGATTCCAAAGGTATGCAATATAATGAGGTTAATTACTGCCAGTGGGCCAGATTCTATTGATGGACCACGAGGTCAGGACAGGTATGGAAGCATGCGCCAGAGCAGCGCATCGCTGCATCCACTTTCCACCGGTACTCCAGGGGCCTCCGTCTGGCCATCCCCCAGGCAGATGCCTGGCCCATCCCCATCTGCTTTAGATTCTGATCAATCTGCTGCAACCACGAGGAACATGGTCAGCCCATTGGCCTCCACTAATCACGAGACTCCCTCGCTGAGAGAATCTGGTGAGCAGGAAGAGCGTCAGGAAAACGAGCCACATGTCCATACAGCCGCAGCTGATGCTCGCGGACTATGCAGGTAACAAATCTCATTTGAATCTCTCTCAGCAACCGCTCGTTGGACACAAAGTCCGATCAGCGATAGCCAAGGATTCTCCAAAGAGACCTGGTACCAAAGGAATTAAGTCTCCATCTCAGATCCCTGGTCAGAGTCCAAGTCTCACATCCATAGAGCAAGACTGGAAGCAACAAGGAACTGAAGTCTCGGACTTTCGTTCTCCCACACAGGTACCAGCAGCGCCACACCCCATGATCCAGTGAATCCATGACTCCCCAGGCCCGACCCAGACGTCTATTGACCTCTCACTCACAGCCAGCAGAGACATGAATATCACTGCCAAGGTAAGTAAATCTCTCCGCGACCTCAACATCCTGACCACAAACAGGCACAGACTGGAGAGCAGCATCTAAGATGTCATTAAAAGCCTGGATCTTAGTTTTGACCCAGGAAACCCGTAATCCCAGCGACTCCGACTCCTCATTCAGCACCTCGAGGGCCCCAAAAAGCATATCTAAAGTCTCCCCAAAGATAACTGCATCATCTGTGAAATCAAGGTCAGAGATCTTGACAATCCGAAATGATGCACCGCAGCTTGACCTCTCCGACATCCTCCCCAGAATCCAGTCCATACAAGTGCTGAAAAGTGTGGGAGCAAGCACACACCCCTGAGGAACTCCAGGTACAACTGGAAATAAGTCAGAGATGACACCAGCACATCTCACAGCACTCTCAGTATCAGACTAGAGTTCAGACATCAGATCGATCAGTTTTGGTGGCACCCCACGAAGACCAAGAATCCTCGAGAGGGCATCCCGATTCACTGAATCAAATGATTTACAGAGATCAACATCGGCTGCGAGCAGCCCCTGCCGAAGCTCTCGTCTGTGTTCGGTGAGGACCCGGAGACCAAGGTACGGTCAATCGTTGACCTCTTTGGTGTAAAGCCTGACTGCTCTGGACACTGGTGCTCAAGCAGGAGGCGGCGAACGTATCAATAATTATCCGAGCAAAGACTATGCCCGGCACTGATAGCAGCGTCACCCCTCGGTAGTTGTTGCAGTCTTGGCGATCACCCTTCCCTTTCCAGAGAGGGACAACAAGGCCCCTCTTCCAATCAGTTGGGATGATGCCTGTGTTCCAGGCAGAGCACAAAACTGCATGCATCGACACAAGTGCAGCATTTCCACCAGCCTTGAGAAGTTTAGCATGGATGCCACGGATCCCTGGAGCTTTACCCCATTTCAATGGATTCACCGCAGCCCGTGTTTCCACAAACAAAGGTGGACCACAGTTGATTGGAGGATCAGCAACAGGGATTGTAACACCCTTGACATCCAACTCGACAGCTGGGGGATCAGCCTGGTACAACCGCTCAAAGTAACCGGCCCAGCGGGCCTTCACTTCAGACTCCTCTGTCAAGAGCCTACCACTCTCTGCTCTAACTGCAGTACACCGAGGGTTGGGCTTGGATGAACACAATGCGCGAATTTCCCTGTAAGGAGGACGAGAATCACTTGATCACAGGTGAAGTGTAGTAGACAGTAGAAAAATCGTGCAAATTATGATACAAGCATCAGATTTGGCATTTCTGTTCTGCAGGGCTTTGTGATCAAACCTGCCTGATTGGCCATTTGAAAATCCAAATTTTTCAAAATATGGATTTTCAAATGGCCAATCAGGCAGATTTGATTAGAATCCCCTGGAGAACAAATGTGCCAAATTTGATTTTTGTATCATCATTTGCACGAGTCCTCTCAAAAATTGCTGTTATCTGCCCCACTTTGATGCTCTACCCCCTCACAGATTCCTCGCACATGGGTCTCCTTTGTCCACCCTTAGTGCACGTACAGTTTTACGCCTCAGCTCCCTGAACAGCTCAGCTCTGCCATTCAGCCTGGCCCTGCGACTCTGGTCAATGGTATCCAGTGTCCCTTGGGAGACAAAATTCTTCTTTGCCCTGTGGTGAGTTCCAAGTCATCCACCGGCAACATTAAGGACGGTGGTCTTGAAGGCACTCCACAACTCTTCAGGATCTCCCAAAGTACCCAAACCCTCCAAATCTCCACTCAGCCTGTTCGCAAACTCCTCAGCTACCCTTTCATCCTTCATCTTGATAACATCCAACTGAGGTTTGGATGTTACCATTCTCCTGTAATTAAGGTGCAACTTAATTGTTGCTGCAACAAGCCGGTGGTCAGTATTAAGGAATTTAGCACTCCGGAAGACCCTGCAGTTCTGGATCATCCTCCAACGACCGTCAATGAGGACATGGTCAATCTCCTTTGCCACACCGCCAGCGTTGGAATACCAAGTCCAGCGATGAGCTTGTGGGCGCTGAAACCATGAACCAATCACCCTAAGTCCATGACTTCTTGCAAAGTCAAGGAACTTAGTGCTATTCTGGTTCACAGTTCCAGACCCATGGGGACCAACGCATGTCTCATAACCATCCGTATCAGTTCCAGTCGATGCAATGAAATCCCCCAAGACTAGAAGTGCATCTCGCCTGGGGCACTGATCAACTACAGAGTCGAGCGTGGCGTAGAATGCATCCTTCACGGTGAGATCAGTTGCCTCAGTCGGAGCATAAACAGAGACCAGGGAAATGACACCCAAGGAGTGACAAATCCTTCGTCTCATAATACGCTCGTTGACCGGTGTTACCTCAATTCTCATTGGGGTCAGCTTATTAGAAACAGCTACAGCAACTCCTTGGGCATGGTAACCATCAGAGGGACCAGACCAATAGTAGGTGTAACCACCTGCCATGATCTCGCCGCAATCCATTCTCCAAACCTCAGAGAGAGCTGCAATACCGATGTTCAAAGGCTTGAGCTCAGATGATAACAGAGACAGGTGATCATCCTCTCTTAGGGATAACATGTTCCAGGCACCCACCCGAAGGGACCGCCTCAGGTTAACCCAAGGAGACCATTATCTGGTGGACGACACCTCAGCACCACCCAGACACTCTCTCTCGCAATCTGACCCGGGAATGTTACCCCATGGTTTCCCTCCTTTCATCAAAGATTGGGGGTCCAGAAGGCTTTGCCCCAATCCCATCATCCGGTGAGCTGTCCCACGGAGTGGGTTTTCAGATTTCTTCATGATACGCTTTGTGGAATGAAGGGTTTTACTGTGGCACGAGTGCAAATCCTGCCACTAACCTTCTAAAAAAACACAGGAACTCAACTGCAGGAAGATGTCCACAGACACAGTTGTGCTCCATATATGGATTGCCGTTTACTCACAAGGGGCCCTCCGCCTTTTGACAGGTTTTGTTTTTAATCCTGATCGATGTCTATATCTAGACACCCTTCTCACCAGGGAAACCCTGTGGGGGAGACAGTTCAGTCACCAACAACCCAACCATGAAACAGGTTATTACAAGTTTACGTGGTACCTGTTCCATGTCACAGATCTAATCTGGCCTGACCTGACAATAGCAAGAAAATGGTCAATCGTTGACCTCTGTGGTGTAAAGCCTGACTGCTCTGGACGCTGGTGCTCAAGCGGATAGTGGCAAACCCTATGAAGAATTATCCAAGCAAAGACCTTGTCTGGCACTGAGAGCAGCGTCACCCCTCGGTGGTTTCTGCAGTCCTGGTGATCACTCTTCCCTTTCAATGGACTACCAGACAGATAGAAAAATACAACATACGAGGTCCCTCTAAAAAGTAACGGGACTGAGCCTGCTGTGTCCTACACTTACACAACTTGAATGAACTGGTTGCATCACAGTCTTTTGCAACATTCCAGCAATATGTATGATTGGTGATGGTTGACTGCGCTCATTGTGTGATTTTTTTTTTACAGGTCATGCTTTACATGTTGTCTAGTCTGAGTCGTCGCTCGATGAGTCATGAGCAGAGAGCCAATGTGAAATTTCTTGCCAAGCTTGGCAAAACACCTTCTGAATCCTTGGCAATGCTGCAGTAAGTCGACGGGGGGGAAGAAACGATGTCACGTACACGTACGTTTGAATGGCACAAGAGGTTCAAAGAGGGATGGGAGGAGGTTGAAGACGATCCACGGTCTGGAAGACCTTCAATGAGAAAAACGACGGACAACATCGAGCGTGTGAAGCAGATGCTGCGCGCAGAACGTCCACTCATGGTGCGGATGATTGCTGAGAACTTTCCATCAACAAGGACACCGTCTGGAGCATCATCACTGAAAATCTCGAAATGCGCAAGGTGTGTGCAAAGATCGTCCCCAAGCTGTTGTTCGAGGACCAGAAACACCAAGAGTCACTGTCTGTCAAGACATTATCGACGCCTCGAGGATGATCCAGACCTGCTCGGGAAAGTCATTACTGGCGATGAATCGTGGATATTCTAATATGATCCCGAGACCAAACGGCAGAGTGGTCAGTGGAAAAGTCCGGCATCACCAAGACCAAGGAAAGCAAGGATGTCAAAGTTGAAGGTCAAGGTGATGCTCATCGCGTTTTTTGACATCAAGGGCATCATCCACTTGGAGTTTCTACCACAGGGTCAAACAGTGATTCAATACATGTACAAGGAGATCCTCCGGTGCCTCATGAAATCAGTCCAGGACAAGAGGGATCAGTCCGGGAGGGATCTGTGGTTGAAAAATGCCTGGGTGCCCCACCATGACAATGCCCCTGCTCACAGTGCCCTGAGCATCCGACATTTTCTGGCAGAGTAATGTGCCAACTCTGGAGCAACCCCCGTATTTGCCAGACTTGGCCCCTTGTGATTTTTCTCCTGTTCCCCAAGCTCAAGGGGGTGATCAAGGGGACCCGATTTCCTGATGTGGAGGCCATCAAAAGGGCTGAGACGACGGAGATCTGGAGGATTCCATAAGAAGCCTTCCGGGGATGCATCAAAGCGTGGAAGAAGAGGATGGACAAGTGTGTGAGACTGGAGGGAAACTATTTTGAAGGGGACAAGCTGTGATTTCAATATATTTTTTGGAATAAAATTTCTGTGAAGTCAGTCCCGTTACTTTTTAGACAGACCTCGTATACATATCTAAATCAATAAACAAATAAATAAATATACATGTATATGTATGTATACTCGCAAGGTACCTATGATATTCATGGGAGGGGGCTAGGCAACCGGTTTGTGAAGGACTTGGGCAAAAACACGAACTGAGCCCAACCGAAGTGAGGTGGGTAATACTTCCATGACGTCACAATGGCGAAACTGCAAATGACGAATTCACGAATGTCACGAGTGGAAAACCTTCCATAATTTCCTCATTCTGATTTAAAATCAATCTTCATATTTTCATTCCAAACAGCATAATTCCAATCACAAACAAGAAAAGAGAGCAATCAGAGATTACAGACCCTTGCCAGGACTGCTTTTGTATGGTGTTTGTGCAGTTTTGTGTGGTGTATTTTGTGTGGCATTTGTATACTGGTGTTTTATATCATTAATTAGAGACATATTTAGACCTTCCCCTTTATAACCCCCTGGCAGTGATGACTGGGTCCCAAAACGTCCCACTTTGATGCAACCCCTCTTTGATCGGACACCTGACCCTGACCCATGACGTTTATTATTATTCAACTGAATTCAGAATGGGATTAAAATAAATTCAATTCAAATCAAATAGAAGATCAAATAGGTACAAGTCCTGGATTGGAGTTATTCGAGGGAACCCAAACAAGCAAAAAGCAAAGATGGAGTCACCAGGAGGAACTAGATAGGATTCGTATTTCGGCTGCTTCTCCTCTATCCTCAAACCCATCCAGGCACAGCCAAGTGAACCTTATTCAAAAGAAAATGAAAATGAAAAAGAACCCAGATTCAAAAATCAAATAATTCTGGCTGCCATATCATGCGTCCGATCAGGTTAAAATTTAAAACATGTATTCCCCATCAATACTCGATCATAATTTTGAAGTTTCGCATTGATCGACGAAGTAGTTCAAGACAAATAATTTTTTAAAGATTTTTGTTAAATTCAATGTGGCTGCCAGACCATGTGACTTATCAATTGTTCGTGAACATCGTAGGATCCCCGAAGCTTGGAGAACATGTGTGTGAAGTTTCCCCTCGATCTGTCAAGCCATTCTGGAGAAGAGGCTATATATCTATATGTTTTAGGGTAAATTTAATATGGATGCCAAATCATGTGACCTCTGATGTCATAGGTGGGAACATTTTGTTCCTCATGGATAAGCAGTCATAGCTTTAAAGTTTCACCTTGATCTGTTCAGCCGTTTCAGAGAAGATGATTTATGAAGTTAAAATGTTTTTTATTATGCCTTCGGAACCACGTGACCGATGACGACATCAATTTTTTCTGTTCACCAATTTATCCCAAGATGACCATGAAAAATTTTCTTACTGATCAGATGTAGTGTTTTATGTATGCAATTATGACATCATACAAACATAGGGGCAATACCCCTGGGCACTCACCTGTTCGTGGCTGGATAAGATAACCAGGGAGCCACTGGTAGGCATGGATGACCCACAAAATGTTTAATGGGGAAGAAAGTAAATATCTATGGATTTTTTGTTAATTCCGTGAACAAACCTTGGTATATCACGGGTGATAAAGTTTGGGGTCAAGTTTCATCAAAATTGTGTTTGTGATTTCAGAGAAGAAAGCAAATACATATATTGGGGGGAAAACACCCCGTATAACCCCTTTTACACAATTATTTTAATGTTGTGAAAAAACTTTAGTACCGCACGGGTGATGAAAGTAGTGGTTAACTTTCATCTGAATAGTGTGTGTAGTTACTGAGAAGAAACAAGTGCAGTTGTGCTTACTGAAGGTTAGCAACCCGAGACAATGGGGAAGCACGGTTCGTTATTGCTTACAATGTGTAAGCATACTCCGCCAATATATATGTATCCATCCATCCATTGGGACCGTACTCTGTACAGAGCGTTGGAACTACCTTCGCAGTCTCCTGGGCTATTGGACAAAATCGTGGACAGGTCGTCACCCCGCTAGTATATCTGTATCGGTTTGTCGAACTTACAATCATAAACACATTTTGACTGTTATCACTGATAATTTTGTGAATTCAACCGAAGGTAGGAATATCATTGGATTCACCCAAACTTTTGCACAGTACTATATATTGTAGCAAAGTATGACATGGGGTGGACCCTGCATTGCATATACATGTGATTGATCATGAAAATTTGTTGATGCTGTGACTGCAAAGCAGATTATGCACCATCTGAGGCTTGCATGTGAAGGCAAGTGAAATACCAGAGGAGATGGGAAATTGAAACCACAAAAGCAATGGTAAGCCATTGACGATTACTGGTAAAATAAATGGGTATATGTTACTTAATTCTTTTCTTTCACATCAAACTACATTTGAACTAAATGCCATTATGCATCTCAAAATTTACATTCATTTACAATGTACGATGGTAACTGAATGTTTATTTTTTTTATTATATACACCAATGCAAATACATACATTTACAAAAAAACCGAAAACTTTTAATTATTTTATTTTTATTATAATTTTTTGATATCATTTTTTTTTTAAACTTCCATTTACTTGGCTGGAGTTTAATTTTTTTTTGCTTTCTTGTTTGAAATATTTTTTATTAAATTGTTTTTATGCATGATGGTGTTACATTATAAAAAGTTTTAATGAATGTTGCTTTCATGTTCTTTGTTTGTTTGTTTTTCAAGAGGGACCGGGGAATATTGATACTACTAAAACTCAAAGTGAAGAACATATGGAAGAAGGAATGTTTCTCATCCTGAGGGACTTTATGATCCAACAATCTCAAAATAAAATCAGAGCCACAGTGAACAACTGGGGAGAGTTGCATTCATACATTCCGTAGTTATTAATCATCACTAGCTATCAGTAAATTGATTCCCCCAATAGCCCCCCACCCCTCCTCTCCTACCCCACATCAGTTTCAAGGAATTGGGAAAAAAAAATTAATATAGGTTTCACTTTAGGAATGAGGGCAAAAATTGTGGTGGGTTTGTCGATACTATTGGTTGCACATATGGAGTAGCGAAGACAGCCACGCAGCACGTGCCGAGTCAGCGCGTGGCCGGGGTGTGGACTTCCTCCAGATCTCAGCAGCGGAAATACTGGGATTCTCAGCCAACACAGCTGTGGATGAGCTGGACTCTTTCACCACCATGGTGAAATGGTGCCTGTCTGTCACATGGTGCCTGTCTGTCACAGCATGTGCGCGTTATGGGATCACAACCTTTGGGCCATTTTATCCACCCATTTAAAATCCTCATTGCACTTCCATTGTGGATTGTTTGGTCATGCTTGATGAACAACTGTAAAATAATGATTTTAAAAATCATATTATATGTATATAAAACCACATGGTGATGTCTGTGCTTACCCCACTGTTCTTATCCCCCACTCTTCCACCCCCAACACCTCCTCCCCAGTGAAGTGAAGTTTATAAATGGTTACATTGAATTGATAGAGTATATATGTAGTGCAGGCTTGATGGACCAAATGCCTTCCTCCTGTGTCTAAATTCCTTGTGTGTCGTTGTGTATTTTGGTTTTGATTAATACGAGATGAGCCACCACCCCCCACTCCCTCCCCCCCCCCCCCAAAGGTACCAAACAAAAGTTTATTCCACTGAGTAAATTCAGAGGAAACATTAACCTTGTGTTTGAAAGCAAAACCAAAAATGATGATGGAATTTACAGATGAGTGAAACCAATGAGGGTAAGGTGCTGCTTTTACAATTTCTTCAAGGTGTTTATCATGTAAACGCTGGAAAAATTATGTTGTTGTGGAAATTACTTATAGGGGCTAACATTGCATAGAATAGTTTAGTTATTTCCCAGAGTGAATGTAATAGAATAAGCATAAGATAATGCAGTCGTGACATTAGATATTGTTACGGCCTGGGGTTCGACATGAGGGGAAGTGCTCGAGTTCCTCCCGAACACCCAGTCTTGAGGACACCAGCCATGGATAACTCCATGCCTCGGAGGGTTTCAAATCAACCATGAACGACAATTGGTACCCCCAATTCTGGCAAGGTGTCACTACTTCGCATGCTACCGTTTCCGGTGGATTGACAGCATCAAGGGGTGGCTCGTGTCCTCGATGCGTACTTACTTTATCTTTCCTGATCATGTGCAGCTGAGCGGAGCTGCCAAGTACGCACCGGCTAACATTTCGAGCCAATCGGTGGGGTAGAAGTTCCCAGCTAACGATATGTACAGAAGCTATGCTGGACCAATTGAGGAAAAGGCACCACAAACTGGGTACATTTACAATGCAAGCAATTTATTATTAAAAGGGCGAGGAAAGGTATGTGTACAAGCAAGCAAAGGTTTTAATACAGAAAATACGTACAGCAAGGGAAACGAAGGACAGGTGTCATGTGGAAAAATAAACTACAGTTCTATAAAAAAAAAAGAGGACACAGGGCAGAGCTAAACCATAGTAAAACTTATACAATCTTATTTATTTACACTAGCACTCCCATGAAAAATTAGAAAGCAAGAGAGACAAGAAAATTACAAGGTGGTTTCAACCCGTGTGACCACTCCTTGGCTTTCTTCACAAGATCTTGGCTATTTGTTGTTCACCTTGGCGTTTTGGTTTTCTATAGGTTTTCTTGGCATATAGGTTTTCTATTATCATCGCTTTTTCGAAACCTTGTGAATTCTTGGCTTTTTTCATTGGCTCACCTTGGCATTTATGAAAATGAGGAGTGGTCACACTGGTTTCAACCTCTTGATTACCAGGCGAGGTCGACGGACCTGAGCGAACCCATCCGCTGAGAAGGGGGAAAGAGGAGGACAATTGAGGGGGTCTAACATGTGTGGTCGGAGGAGGTGCAAAATGAAGGGGCGGTGATGTGCAAATGATAGGCTAGTGATGTGCAGAGAGGAAACTGTGACAGATGTGGATCAGTGGGCCCGGGAAATTGTCCACAGCAGATGAGATGGAAAAGAAATAAGAACATGTAAGAAGATAGCTTAATAATGTGTAAGGAGGCCAGTATATGAATAATGCTATTAGCTCTAATAACTGCACTCGGCCTGGCACCCAATGTCTCCTGCTCGTCCAGCACTCTGCTCCGTAAGCTCCGTTCTGACCCGTTCGCTCCGTTCTGCCCCTCTCCACCTAACCAAACCGAATCACGTGCATCACTAAGGGGCCATGAGCGAACCAGCCATGTAGGACGCACCGCTCTTTATAGTTACTTGGCGATGGAGGAGCCTAAAGGTAGATCAGGATGGTCGCAGTTTTCCAGCACCTCCATTGATGTATGGACAATTACCCCGGTGCTAGTTCCACCCAAGCACGGATAAAGCTGCAAGTATGTCACCATTATGCTTTGAGCTTCTGCACACGACAAAGCTCCATAATTAACATGGCACCGGGGTAGTGCTAGCAGCTAGAGCTATCCATACGATGCTGAATGTAGATCAGCGCACACTCACGCTCCGAATTGGATGCCTGAACATCCCGAGTTTTTAAAAAAAAAAATTTTTGTATACCTTGGTCGAGGCTCGTATGAGAGCTAACACACAACTCACAGCAAGGAGGCATGAGACAAGAGGGGCGGGAGTGGAAGGGACAAAACAGTGGGGAACAGACACATTAGGTGAACTGTGGAAGGGAGAGGGATGGGGATGGGACGGGGAACATGGCGAAGAGAAGATGGACATTTCAGGGACTTTCAGGAAGGAAAGCAGGAGAAATGAAGGAAGTGGGCTTGGGTAGATTATCGGGGGTAGAAAAGATCGAGGATTTGGATGGGGGAAGATAAGAGGTGGTGGTGAACAGCTGTTTTGAAAGCCTGGAGGGAAGAATGGGAAAGAATAGAGTGAGGAAGTTTATTCCAAAGGCGGGAAAAAAGAGGAATGAAAGAGTGAAGATGAGCAGTGATTCGTGATTTTGGTAGTTTTACCAGAAGGGGGTTGTTGGCGGACCTTGAGCGCCCTGTGGAAATGTGGTGGGGACAAATCGCAGAGAGAGCAGGGGGGGCAAGGCTGGAGAAAGATGTTTTGTTTGAGTTTGAGTGCGAGTAATGGTACGCTGCGCTTCCCCCTTCCCTGGTGGTCCAAAAGGGAGTGGTGGTTGTCCGTGGTGACTGTGGTTAAGGCATTTATAGCGGCAACATAGTGGTGCATTTTGGCATGGTGTTTTGTGGTGGTTGAGGCGTCATGGTTGTGGTTGTTGATTGTGTTTGAGGTGGAAATGGTGAATGTAAACAAGCTTTGATTATGTTAAAAGGTGTGGTGATTATAATGAAGAAGTCTTGATGGTGTATGAAATGTTGCAGCATTGGGGTTTGAGTATGGTGAAGGTTGAGGTGAAGTGTGCTTTGGGCAATGGCACGTGATTCAAACGGGGAATGGCGCATGCATGAAAATTGGTTTTTCCTGTTGCTGTGGTCCGCATGAGAACCTATTAACCCATTACACAAAAGGGAAGGGCTATCGAAAATGAATACTAATGAAATAACAATCTGAGGAGCTGCTATATGTTAGGTGCCATTGCCTTGGGGAGTGATGGCTTTGGAGAACCATAACAATATGCTTTGTTTTATATCTAGAAAGAGTCCCCCCTTCCTAATGTGTATGTCTGAAAATTGCCATCCCTTCAAACCCATTTTTAATGTTCAAACCATTCATTGTATTCTGTCTTTAATGTTCTTTTTGGGGGTAATACCAGGCTCTGAGACACAAGTTTGGTGGGAAACGCAAGATTGCCACACCGTCCACCAGCAGCCCTGTAAGGTGAGGTCGAGGAAAGGGTTGCCCCACCCACAGACTTGGTCATCGGCCAATAGTGGCCAAGAGGGGAGGGGTGAAGTACATCACTAAGGCGGGTGGGGGCGAATATTATAAAGGAAGGGGCACGGAGAAGATGCCTGGACCAGATCTCTGGGTGTGCTGCTTGGAGTCTGCACGAGCTGCCTCGCTGCAGACCTATCTGTGATGTGAAAGTGATAGGCCCATATACTCGGCTTCATCGAGGGAGTTTCCAATGATCTTGAAGGCCTTGGTTTCCAGAGCATCAAGCTGAGCAAGGTGTGAAGTAGGGGTGCCAGCCCGGAGTGGAGAGCAACACTCCATCAAGCTGCAGATGAAGGAAGTGCTTTGCATGGCGGAGGATGCCCAGTCGGTGACTGGCTTTGGAGGCCAACTTAGAAATGCGGTTTGCCCAGGAAAGATAAATAATGCCTGTTAGTGAGCCCCAGTAGAAAAATAATGAGACTGAACTTAATTAACACCAGTTCTGGACACGGCTCTTTTTCATTAATTGCTTCAATAACAGACTGCAATGGACAAGGCGATACACAGACTCCATTACATTGCTGTGACTTGCATTTGAATCGAGGTTGCTGTGGGCGCGATGGAAAGTATCAGCCACGATACGATCACAACCCAACTGCTACTTGCTTTGCTCTTCCATTTCATAGCCACAGTCTTCTTCTTTTTTCTGAAGCAACACAAGGCTGTGGGGTAGCAATCGTAGCATCACTGGCTGAGGGCGCAGCTGAACCACTGATGCAGCGCACGCTCACCTCTCAGTTGTCTCGCCCGTGTTTGAATCCCGACCCAACTATAAACTGCCAACGTGGTGTTTCACAGGCAGGGTGATTCATCAATCTGCGTGTGCCGTCCCTCGGACGGACATTGAACAGGCGTTCGTCTGCTTGCATTCGTTGGTGTACGTTAGAGATCCCATGGAGTCCTTCACGAAGAGTCGACGAGCTATCACCAGCACCATCAACAAATTTCAAATTCCTGCTTTAACTACTGCTGGGAAGGCAGTGGCAGTGGAACCCTCGCCATGAAACTGCTTCGGCAGCACCGACACTCTGTAACAGAGTGTGGGACATCAGGAGTAACAAGAGTGAGAATATTGCTTTGTCATACGTGTCCCCTACCGAAGTGATAGTTTCCAAGTCCAAAAAGGGAATGACTCTGTGAAAAATTGACGAAACTCCCTGAAACTCGAACTTCTTCTGTAACTTATCGTAATATAGCCATGCACCAAGTTTCCGTTGAATATGGTAAAGGGTTTGGGGGAAAAAGGTCTGAAAAACCACAGGTGGGACGGACGGACAGAAAGTAAACCCATAGTCCCCTGCGGTGAAACAGGTAAGGGACTAATAAGGGGAGGTACAGGGATGGATAAGTGGTGTGGGTTTGGATCTGGATATTTTGGATGAATACACACATTCCAAAAATTCCACCATATTTAGGTACTTTATAACAAGATGACTCGATAACCTGCTTAATAAGTTTGTAAATATGTCAGCTTTACTCGTTTTAAATTATATTTCGCATTTAGAATTTTATATCGTCAGTTGTATCTTTGTAACCAATCCAGATATGCATTCCTGATGGAAGGTTTATTCCAAAAACATTCCAAACTTTCTTTCAACAGCTATTATTTTCCACTGGCATTCAATCACCGCACATTATTCGTGCGGTTTGTTTGAGCCTGGTTTTTGGTATTCCTGGTAAGGTCATTGCTGGTTGTGCTAACGATGGGAGTTGATGTTTTGTGCCTACACTCTGGGTCTACATGATAATTGCGTGGTCCGTACTTAATTGTGACGTCATCAACTACAATCTATGAACCGATGATGAGTTTATTTAATTTCCTGCGATGTCATCATTTCCCAAGAGTCAAGAAGCTTTTTCTTGAAATCCTAACTTTCTTGCGTACACGTCGCATGATACACAAGGATACACAAGGAACTCTAGTGCAAGAGGAGGCCATTCGGCCCACCATGCCTGTGCTGCACCAACCCCATTATTGTCACCCTTCCACACACTGGCTATCTACTACCAACAGAAGCCAATATCCCCATATACACCTCTACATGCAATGCATCCAGATACCTATATCTAAATCCACCCTTCCAAGCTGTCACTACCTTTCTGGGAAGACCATTCCATGCATTGACTACTCTCCGACTGAAACCCCCCCCCCCCGCCTTGTAATTTTCCTAACTCTCATCTTCTTTACCCTCAATTTCTATGGCTCCTGGTCCTAGCACTGTCCACTTTGCTGAAAAACACCACTTCACCTATCTTGTCCACACCCTTTTGGCAGCACCGAGATCATCAGTATGGATGGGGGTGGGGAGGGGGTGGCAGTGATTTCCATCTGACGCTGCTGAAGACTCGTTATTCTTCACTTGGGACCATCTATTTACTCCGTACGTACCTGGGAATTCATATTGAAAAATTAAGATTGAGAAAAGGAAGAAAATGCAGGATGGATGAACCGTCAACCAGATTTTGGGGGGGGGGGGGGGTGTTTGTGGGTAGACAGGCGAAATGCAAGTTGTGGCCACACTTTGTGTTTAAATCATATGCATGTGTATTCTTAGAGGCCACTCCAACAATGACGTGGCAGAAAGTCTTTCTTCACCACAAGATAACATCAGGCCTCAGGGAATTGAGAGACCATTGGGAAGGTAATGATTACTCAACTGCCATGAATAGCCCATCCGTTAATAAACTCAATAAGCACCAGATACCATTGTCAAAAGAATTACTTTCTCTTATCAACTCGAATAGATGCACTATATAACAAGTCAATTTAATAATGATGATAAATAATGATAATAATAAGAAATTGTACTCATATTACAGCTATGCCTGGAATGAACTACTTTGATTGAACTACTCCTTTGATTCCAATTATTCTCCGAAACTACCTGAAGTCTTTTTTCAATTGGATATGAACCATTTCACCATCTGTAAGGCCGTTGTTTTCTACCTGTTAAATAGAGGTGTGTGCAGTACATTCCTTTTCATTATACTACAGATATAACACAAAAATAACCTTTCCAACGATAATGTTTGTATATCAAATCATTATACTAAAGAGCCCAATTACATATGTGTATGTGTGTATTTACATATATATATATATATATATATATATATATATATATATATATATATATATGTGCAATGCTACATAAAGTCTACATCCCCTTTCAAAATTTTCACCTTTTGTTGCCTTATAGCCTGGAATTAAATTTCATTAAAGCACCTTTTTCCACCTTTATTTACACATCGTAACCCAAAACTTCCAAGTGAAAAACAAATCCTACAAATTTCAGAAAATTATTAAAAATACAAAACTCGATTATTTTCGATAGGAGTCTCACCCAAACACCCCCCCCCCCCTCATCATATAAATTGTAAATTAGCTGAAGTGTAACCAATCACCTTCAAAATCACACTCCCAGTTAATTGGCCTCCACCTGTGTTAAATTGTCATGATTTAGATTATTTCAGAATAAAATCAGCTGTTCCTGGAGGATTCCTCTAGGGAGTACATTTCACAGCAAAGACCCAAACATGAACACCAAGGAGCTTTCAAAAGACCTCTGGGATAAGGTTGTGGAAAGGCACAGATAAGGGGAAGGGTATAAAAATATTTCAAAGGCCTTGAATATCCCTCAGAGCACAGTCAAGACCATCATTAAGAAGTGCAAGGCATATGGTACCACCAAGACCATGCCGAGATCAGGTCGTCCCTCCAAACTGGATAACTGGGAAAGGAGACTGATCAGAGAGGCCACCAAGAGGCCAATGGTAACTTTGAAAGAGCACCATGCCTTGATGGTAAAGACTGGTCACTGTGTGCATGTGACAACAATATCCCAAGATCTCCACAAGTTTGGCCTGTATGGTCGGGTGGCAAGGAGGAAGCCATTCCTCAAAAAACCCAACCTTGAGCCCCGTTTGAGGAATGCAAAAAACCACTGCGGAGATTCTGAGGCCATGTGGAAAAAAGTTTTGTTGTCTTACGAAACCAAGATGGAACATTTTGAGCCTAAATGCGAACCGTTTTGTTTGGCCCAAACCCAACGCAGCACATCATCCAGAGAACACCATCCCCACTGTGAAGCATGGTGGTGGCAGCATCATGTTATGAGGATGTTTCTCATCAAACGGGACTGGGGCACTTATCAGGACAGAAGGGAAAATGGATGGAGCAAAATTCAGAAAATGCGAGGGGAAAACCTGCTTCCCTCTGCAAGAAAGCTGAAGTTGGGATGGAAGTTTACCTTTCAACATGACAACGACCCAAAGCACACAGCCAAAGCTACACTGGAGTAGCTCAGGAACAAAAAGATAATTGTCCTTGACAGTGGCCCAGTCAGAGCCCCGACCTCAATCCAATCGAAAATCTGTTTCATGACATGAAGATTGCTGTCCATCATCGCTCCCCACACAACATGACTGAGCTTGAACAGTTTTGTCCAGAAGAATGGGCAAATATTGTCCAATCAAGGTGTGCAAAGTTGGGAGAGACCTATCCCCACAGACTCACAGCTCGAAGTGCTGTCAGAGGTGCTTCCACCAGGTGTTAACTCGGGGTGGTGGACACTTATCCAACCAAGATAATCGAGTTTTGTATTTTTAATAATTTTCTGAAATTTGTAGGATTTGTTTTTCACTTGGAAGTTTTGGGTTACGATGTGTAAATAAAGGTGGAAAAAGGTGATTTAATGAAATTTAATTCCAGGCTATAAGGCAACAAAAGGTGAAAATTTTGAAATGGGATGTCGACTTTATATGGGCACTGACGACACACACACACACACACACACACACACACACACACACACACACACACACACACACACACACACACACACACACACACACACACACACACACACACACACACACAACCGGGCTCTATAGTATCATGATTTGATGTACAAACATTATAGTTTAAAAGGTAATTTCTGTGAAAATCGGGCATGTCTGGACATGCCCAAATCTCATCTCTTTGGAGTACACCTAATGACAGGTAGATCGTGCATGAGTGTAGCCCGGGGGGGGACTTGGCGGTTACGTTGTTGTCAGCTGTTGCTGCACGATCCGTGCCAGCCTGTTTTCTTGGGGTGTGGTTGCCGGAGGTGGTGAAATGTTGAAAGTCTCGGTGGTTTGCTGGAATTTATTCTTATTTCTTTCTCTCAATGACAGAAATAATTTCTCTTTATCAACATCTCCCCCCCCTCCCCACCCCCTCTCTCTCTCTCTCTGTCCCCCTCTCTTGTTCAATGATCTACTGACACAACTCGGTTTGCAGCCTGCTGTAGGGAGAGGGTCTGCGATTTACAGGGTCAAAACTTAAATGGCGACAGGCAGTCGATAGGCTGAGGAATTGTCTCTTGTGTGTGTGTGTGTGTGTGTGTGTGTGTGTGTGTGTGTGTGTGTCCATGATGGAGGCTCATGGAAGAGCTACAGCGGAATGGAAGGGAGCACAATGTAAAGGGGGAAACACCAACAGCAGTGTAAGAGTGAGAGGGGAGAAGGACAAATGTGGGTGACCAAGCTGCACGCAAGCTGAATTAATCAGAACAAGGGGAAAGTGAGGATGAAAGAGAAATGGAACAAACCAACCGACAAACGAACAAAGGAAAAGAGGTGAGGGAGAGGTGGGGGAATCACAATCACCTAGAAAAGGGGAGTGCTTGGGAATGGGGACATTTGGGGTGGAAGAGATCATGAGTATGGATAGGGGATCACCTGTGTCTCCCTCTCCATATCTATCTCTCTAGTTACATGACCTCGTGATACAACCATGGTCGTGGACCCGCTGTGGAAGGAGTAATTACTCCATGTGTTGTGGAGCATCCCCCAAAATGCTGTGGTTGTAGGCTTGCCTTACATGGCCACTCCTCACTCCAAGTTAAAAACAGTTGTATTCAACAGGTGATTTCACTTTGTAAGCCATTAAAAGTTACGAAATACCGGTGTAAGTGCTCATCCCATTTTTATTTTTATAGTCCTGTGTTTGCCTCGACAGATCACGTTTGTTTTCCCCATTGCTGCGGAAGCTTGCTGGTCTTCTGGTCCACTGCCAGGGCAAATTATTATCCCTTCAAACCATCCAAGTGGTGACAATTGTTGAGGCCGCTTTTTTGGCTTCCACACTGCGTCAGCGGTCAGAATGTGCTCCATCAAAGTTGTGTTCCATTGAGATCATCCCCTTTTGATCTCGAGGTGATTTTCTGTGGTCATTTTCATCATCTTCCAGGCCATTGTCCTTCTGGAAACGACAGCCCATTAATGGGGCTGGCAGGATGGCCCAGAGGTAACACACACACACACTCTCCTTCGAGCTGTCCAGCCTGGGTTTGAATCCCGATCCAGCTATAAACTATGAGTGCTATCCTTTGGATGACAGTTAAACTGGAGTCCTGTTTGCTGGCAAAGTTGGTGGACGTTAAATATCCCACGGTGTCCTTTGTGAAGAGTAGGCAACCTACGGCTGGCACAGATTCCAAATTCCTGCCTGTACGTTAGTTGAACGCCAGGCCTCGCCAGCTGGTTTGTGAATGACTTGGGCCAAACTTCCCCGTGGGAACAATTGTCATCGTTAAAGAAGAAAACGTGACAACCTATTCCAGCTGGTCGTAGCATATAAGACAATTGTGTGTTGTGACCACTGCAGGGTCTGTGGTTTCATTCTATGAACTGTATGAGCACTCTTTAACCTCCTCTGTGCTGCAACCCCCTTTCCCTGTCAAACCACTATTTTTGCAGTTGATGAATACTCCGACAAAGCAGAAGAACTCCTTCACCATGACAACCCATGGGCCCGAGGAACTAAATGGCTGCCATCATAACTTGATGGATTGTCCTTCCTCCCCCATACAACAGCTTACAACTGGTACCTTTGAAGTGGCATCCTTTCGATCATTGAAGTTGTGGCATTTTTGGGTAAAGTTTTGAATTCATGATACTCCTATTATATAGTTTGTAATTATTGACATAATATTGCTCAAACTTTTTCCTGTGATGGCATAAGCTTGGTGTGATGGCATCCCCTTGAGGGGATGGAGCATTAGGAAGGATACACAAGATGATGACAGTAGTCTTCCTGTTCTGTTTTAGTATTGAAGTCTCTGACTGTTCTCGTCGTCTATTCTGTTCAACCCCTTGTAGCGGGGCAACTTAGCATAACAATTGTGCATTTTGTGAGGAAAGCACCAAATTTGGCACACTAGTAGCCAAACATATTATGAACAGATTTGGATATTGGGCCATCCCAAAATTTTTGATGGCAGTGGAAAATGGCTGCCACAGTCATCAGCGGCTGAATTTGAGATGGCCCGATATCCAAATCTGTTCATAATATGATTGGCTACTAGTGTGCCAAATTTGGTGCTTTCCTCACAAAATGCACAATTGTAATGCTATATTTAGCTAAGTTGCCCCACTATTGAAAGTGGAATTGTGCCATGACCATTTTAAGAAATATGTGAACCAACTTACCAGGGCACCTGAATTAAATCCAGACTTTTAGGAGCCTCAATAGTGTTGGAGAAACAGAGACCTGCAAACAATCACCTGGGCACAAATTACAAACACATTACAGCAGCATGGGATGTGAACGAGGGGGTGATAACTTGAGCGTTCCAGTCCACCACCCAGATGCCAGCTCGTGAATGTGAGCAGAAGAGAGGAATCGAGTGAGAACTAAAGTTCGTAGAACACCTTACCCCACGCACTCCACGCAGTCTTGAGAAACAATGACATAGGTGGGTGGGGTCTGCGAGCGGCGAATTTGATTGGTCGTGATGATATGAAGTATTTTGTCCAAGTACTGCTAAACGGAAGGGTTTTGAAAGTGCCAGGAAGGTGATTTGTGTTCTTCATTGTTCAAGTATAGAATTCAATTGAAATAAATTTAATCTTTTAAAGGTTGTAGAAAGAAACTTGTTTTGGAAGTTTACCGGCATTGACACAGCGTCTTATACACCACCCTATCTAAAGACCCTGTCACACCTTGACGATTTAGCCAACGTATGCCTGACGTATGCAAAATTGGGCTAAAACGCTGGCACACGTCGAATACGTTATGGGTAAGTTTGTATACGTTAAGAGCACGCTGGCATACGTCGTAGTATGCTGGCTTTTTTTTCGTAGTATGCTGGCATACGTCTTTGTACGCCGAGGTGTTAGACAAATTTTCCATCCTTGAAATTTATCAACGTATGCCAGCGTATGACTCACACCTTCCGCAGACGCTTGGCCATAAGTTGTAGGCACGTTACGCGATCGTTGACACACGTCGACACACGGTACTTGAAAGTTACTCATAAGTCGAAACACGTCGAGGTAATGTTTAGCGTACCCGAAACTTATTTGTAACCTATGAGTAACGTGTTGTAGGCACGTTACGCGGTTGTTGACACATGTCGACACACGTTACTTGTACGTTACTCATAAGTCGAAACACGTATAGGTCATGTTTAGCGTCACTGTTCCAGACTCCATGTTTATTTTTTTTTCTTCAGCATGACGGTGATGTTGACATTTCGATTTCTAGTGCGGTTATAATATAATATAATTAATAGGCTTCCGCTCAACAACTTAAATCATAACCGCACTAGAAATCGAAATGTTTTCTTTCAAAGAAACTTGCTCTCCCTCATGCACAGATTTATCCCCTCTCGTGTTCAGTTGTCTTACCCTTTCTCCCGCCCTTGGTTTACTGAAGCTCGTGGCGAGGCAGTTGTCCTGAAACAACTTGCCTTTGCCTCATGGAAAGCAAACCCAACTGAGGGCAATCTCAGTTCTTTCCACAAAGCTCGGAACAAGTGTGTATCTACGCTCAGGAGAGCCAGAAAACAACATCTTTCTCATCTCAAGTCTGAACTCTCAAACCTCTCTCCCTCCTCAAAATCCTGGTGGCGTTTAATCAAATCTGTTTCTGGTGTATGTTCCCCCTCCATCCCCTCCCTTACCTCAAATGGCCGCACTGCTGATTCCACACGTGATAAAGCTGAATGTCTAAACTCGGTGTTTGCAGCTAAATCTTGTGTCCTAAACCCATCACTATCTATACCCACTCTACCCAGTCGCACCCAACTGTCCCTGGACTCTGTATCCTTTTCTCCTGACAAGGTGGAGAGCTTGCTTTCAAACCTCGAGTCAGATTCTGCAACCGGTCCAGACGGCATCAGCCCACGTGTCCTCAAAGCCTGCTCTTCTGCTCTTGCTCACCCACTCTCTGTTCTATTCACCCTCTCATTTGCCCAAGGTCATCTGCCATCTGCTTGGAAATCTGCTAACATCACTGCCCTGCATAAAAAAGGTGCAAAAACAGATCCCTATAACTACAGACCAATCAGCCTTCTCCCAATCATCAGCAAGGTTATGGAATCCATCATCGCTTCAGACATGAAATCCTTCCTCTTCTCCAATGGCTTGATTTCCAATCATCAATTTGGTTTCAGACCAGGTCACTCTACCCTGGATATGCTGCTACTGCTCTCCCATCAATGGATGGAGGTCCTCAATGCCAGACAGGAAATCCGAGCCGTATGCCTGGACATATCACGTGCTTTTGACACAGTCTGGCACCCTGCCCTACTCACCAAACTCTCTTCCCATGGTATTCAAGGCCATCTCCACTCATGGCTCGCAGACTTCCTCTCCTGTCGCAGTCGCAGTCAACGTGTGGCCCTAAATGGAGTTCTTTCATCCCCTCTTCCTGTGCAGGCTGGAGTTCCTCAAGGTAGCGTTCTGGGCCCTGTTCTTTTTCTGGTTTTCATCAATGATCTCTCGGACTCTCTGGAAAATCCTCTATTTCTCTTTGCCGATGACTCCACCCTCTGCCGTACCATCTGTCATCCCTCAGACCGGCAAGCAGCAGCTTCTTCGCTCACTGCAGATCTGGATAAAATCACAAACTGGTCCAACACGTGGAACATGTCTTTCAATCCAGACAAATCTCACACTCTCACTATGTCTCTTCGAAAGGACCGTTTACAAAACCCCCCCATCCACTTTCTCAACAATCCTCTGGAAGAAGTCTTTTCTTTCAAGCTTCTAGGTCTCACTATCTGCCATGACCTTACCTGGGAAAGTCACATTTCCAACCTCGCCTCAAAAGCCAGTCGCCGACTGGGAATCCTCCGTCGTGCTAAGTCCTTCCTCGGCCCTCTTGAGCTCCTTACCACTTACAAAGCTTTTGTCCGTAGCCTGATGGAGTACTGCTCTCCCCTCTGGGCTGGTGCTCCTGCCTCCCACCTTTCTCGGCTTTACGCTGTCGAAACCAGGGCATTTAAGATCATCGGCATCTCCCGCAATGAAGCTGAGTCTTTGGGCCTCTCACTCAATCACCGCAGGTTGGTCGGTGGTCTTTCTGTCTTCTACCGACTCCTCTCCAGCCTTGCCCCCTCTGCTCTCTCTGCGATTTGTCCCCACCACATTTCCACAGGGCGCTCAAGGTCCGCCAACAACCCCCTTCTGGTAAAACTACCAAAATCACGAATCGCTGCTCATCTTCACTCTTTCATTCCTCTTTTTTCCCGCCTTTGGAATAAACTTCCTCACTCTATTCTTTCCCATTCTTCCCTCCAGGCTTTCAAAACAGCTGTTCACCACCACCTCTTATCTTCCCCCATCCAAATCCTCGATCTTTTCTACCCCCGATAATCCACCCAAGCCCACTTCCTTCATTTCTCCTGCTTTCCTTCCTGAAAGTCCCTGAAATGTCCATCTTCTCTTCGCCATGTTCCCCGTCCCATCCCCATCCCTCTCCCTTCCACAGTTCACCTAATGTGTCTGTTCCCCACTGTTTTGTCCCTTCCACTCCCGCCCCTCTTGTCTCATGCCTCCTTGCTGTGAGTTGTGTGTTTGCTGTCATACGAGCCTCGACCAAGGTATACAAAAAAAAAAAAAAAATGTCAACATCACCGTCATACCGAAGAAAAAAAAAAAAGCATGGAGTCTGGAACACTGACGGGTTCCTCCTGTGAAGCCCATTTTTATATACCAATTCCCCTAAACGTTGCCAATACGCCATTATACGGTAGCTGTAAGTTCGAAACACGTTCAGTAAGTTATGTGGTCGCCCGGAAGACGTCAATCAAATACGTTTACATACGTCAATGTGCATTGGAGATATGTTACACATAGGTTAAAAATTAAGTTTTGGGTATACTAAACATTACCTCGACGTGTTTTGACTTATGAGTAACTTACAAGTAACGTGTGTCGACGTATGTCAACGATCGCATAACGTGCCTACAACTTATGCCAGCGGATGCGGAACGTGTGTCATACGCTGGCATACGTCGAAAAATTTTCAACATGCTGAAAATTTGTCGACCTACTCGGCGTACTATGACGTATGCCAGCGTGCTTCAGCGTGCTTCAGCGTGCTCTTAACGTATACAAAACTTACCCATAATGTATTCGACGTGTGCCAGTGTATTTGGCAAATTTTTCATATGTCGGCATACGCTGGCTAAAACGTCAAGGTGTGACAGCGGCTTGACACTTCGATGTCTAGTGCGGTTATCATTTGAATCGTTGAGCCGCAGCCTTTTAATAGGCTAAGCCACGTGATCGTCAGTGATACGCTGCCGCATTATGCTTAAGTTAGACTATCGTTGGGCATAGGTTGTGAACGCCGACAACATGCTCAGCATTCGTTGGTATAAGTTATCTATATGTTATCGAAACGTTCTGTATACATTACTAATACGTTATGCATACGTCCAACTCGTTATGAATATGCCCAAAACTGGAAAAAAACATCAATACTTCAGCGTACGCCAGCGTTTTACATACATTTTGATACGTTGCCATACGCTGGCTAAAACGTTAAGGTGTGACAGGTCCCTAACGTCCATCTGAGACATGGTGCCCTCTGTGATGCAACCTGCCTGTGAAGCACCAATCTGTCAGTTTATAGTCAGATCAAGAATCAAACTCAGGCCTGACGACTCAATGGCAAGGACATGACCACTAGACATCATCCATTGGACCATCATCATTCCAGGTGTGACTAGGGCTGAAAAGTGAAAGGACACCTGAGATAAAGTACATGGGAAAAAGTGGAATTGTATATACCTGTACTATACCTGAATTTCAATGTACAAATATGACTTATGCCCCAGCTTTATTATCCCCACGCTTTTTGGAAAAAAACATATGGATATTGTAATTGGCTCTATCTGTCTGTTTGTCTGTTTCTGTCCAGCTGTCACACTATCATCTCCTAAACGGTTGCGCAGAAATTCACTAAACTTGGTAGTTATGAACGTTAAATGGTTTTACAGAAGGGTATTTTTTTGTATACCTTGTCGAGGCTCGTATGAGAGCTAACACACAACGTACAGCAAGGGGGTCATGAGACAAGAGGGGCGGGAGTGGGAAGGACAAAACAGTGGGGAACAGAGACATTAGGAGATCTGTGGAAGGGAGAGGGATTGGGCGGGGAACACGGGGTATACAAGATGGACATTACAGGGACTTTCAGGAAGGAAAACGGGGAATTTGAAGGAGGTGGGTTTGGGGTGGATTAACGGGGGTAGAAAAGATCGAGGATTTGGATGGGAGACGATAAGAGGTGGTGGTGAACAGCTGTTTTGAAGGCCTGGAGGGAAGAATGGGATTGAACAGAGTGAGGGAGTTTATTCCAAAAGCGGGAAAAAAGAGGAATGAAAGAGTGAAGGTGAATAGTGATTCGTGATTTTGGTAGTTTTACCAGAAGTTTATATTAAATTGTGAAACTCGACTTAGGTTGGCATGAAACAGCTTTTTGTGCTCATGTGGGTTTATGAGTCAAATTTCACCAAAATATCTGCAAGTGAAGTGAAAACGATCCAGAAGACTGTTGGAGTGTTATGTTTCTCACGTATACTGGGTAATCAACTACAAGGAAGGTGGCCAATCACAAATCATGTTAGAGCGAAATCGAAGTACCATTAGAGCGAAGCATGACATTTTTGGCCCCACCCTCTGGCCAGGGTCAAAAAGTCAAACACCAAAAAATGCAATTTTACGGGCACATTTTGAACATTTTTGAATGAAACTTTGTATACGCAATCAACATTGGGGGGGGGGGGGCGCGTGAAATATGCCACGACTTTTTTGATTTGATTCAAGCTCCAGGTGGTGGGGACTTGGAGTCACAGGGGTCAAAACGGAAATTTGAAAAAAAACAAACTCAAATGTGATCTTGGGTCATTCCTGGTGGAACTTTCTGCCATCTTTAAACTTTCCTTTGGGTGCAAAGTGTGTGGATTTACGATTGGCATGCCATCAACTTCGCTCCAACATGATTTGTTTAGTAGCTACCTTCCTTGAAGTGGATTGCCCAGTATACGTGAGAAACATAACACTCAAACAGTCTTCTGGATCGTTTTCACTTCACGTGCAGACATTTTGGTGAAATTTGACACACATAAACCCACATGAACACAAAAAGCTGTTTCATGCCAACCCAAGTTGAGTTCCTCAATTTAATACCCTTCTGTAATCCATAAAAGATGGTGATTGCAGGAATGAGCTCTTTTACTTCCTTTCTGGGATAAACACCAGCGCTGTTAACCGTAATAAGGTGATACGAGTGTCTTGAAGCCCATTTTTAATCACTGCACTGTCAAACACTTATCCTGCAAACTGACATCGGCTCTGTTAGCTCATTCGCCCAGAGCTTATATAATATTCAGGAACGTTTGAGAATGTGGACTCATCCAATCCATCTTAAAACTGCGCACCATGTTGCTTTGCATAGATTCAATAACAACGGACCATGTCCTCTGATTGTTAAAGAGTTTGGTACGTTGATGATCGATGATGATGCACTGACACCTGATGATGTCACAATGGATGGCCATTTTTAGAGCTCAGTTTAACACCAATTCTCATTTTTTCGTTTAGCCAATCACATGTTTAGTGAATCATTTTTTGTTTCTCTCTGCTGCTGGGACAGGAGAAGCAGTAAGTGGAGGATTGAGTGACCTGGGTGATAAAATGGTGGTCCTGAATGAAAAGGGAGGATTTTAGAGGCACCGGAATAAATAATTCAATTGTTTTGCTGAGAATAAGGAAGAAGTTTGTCAATATGTTAAATATATGTTTTGCTCTTGCAAACCGTGTGTGTGTGTGTGTGTGTGTGTGTGTGTGTGTGTGTGTGTGTGTGTGTGTGTGTGTGTGTGTGCGCGCCTTTTCCAACACAGCATTTTCAGGTAAATCTCAAATTATTCAAAATTTCAATTTCGGTATGTAATTCAGTTGCAGTCAATAACAGTGTATGGACAACACGACATGTATAACAAATCAAGAACATCATGAAGATTACTCTCTAATTAACCCTGTGAGACCCTTTTGACAGGAAAGACCCCTTTCAGCCCCGAACACCGTTGAGACCTTTTTAACCCTTCGACCTCGAAGGGTCAGTCTATAAGGGTTTAAGGGTCCATTCACAGGCCAAAAACTAATGGAACATTTTCCTTATTTCAGGGCCTGCTCATCCTCCATAGTTTTCACTGAGTGAATAGTCATGTTTTCAGGCCTTTCCGAACCACAGATCCCTAATTTTCCATCAAATCAAGCTGAAAATCAACTAATTCACCCCAACTATGTCCACCCTCCATTGGAAGATGAGCGTCTGTCCCACTTGGGACTATTCATTGTCAGGTCAGGTCAGGTATGGGAGCATGCGCCAGATCAGCACGCCGCTGCGTACACTTTCCGCCGGTACTCCAGGGGCCTCCGTCTGGCCATCTCATAGGCAGATACCTGGCCCATCCCCATCTCCTTGAGATGCCGATCAACCTGCTGCAACCACGAGGCACGTGGTCCGCCCGTTGACCTCCTCCACTCACAAGACTTCCTTTCTGAGAGAATATGGTTAACAGGATCAGCATCAGGAAAACGAGCCACATGTCCATACAGCCGCAACTGACGCTCACGGACTATGCAGGTAACAAATCTCATTTGAGTCTCTCTCAGCAAATGCTCGTTGGACACAAAGTCTGACCAGTGATAGCCAAGGATTCTCTGAAGAGACCTGACACCAAAGGAATAAGTCGCCGTCTCAGATCTCTGGTCAGATGTCAAGTCTCACATCCATAGAGCAAGACTGGAAGCACCAATGATCTGAAGACTCGGACTTTTGTCCCGCACAGGTACCGGCAGCACCACACCCCATGATCCAGTGAATCAATGACTCCCCATGCCCGACCCAGACGTCTGTTGACTTGTGACTCACAGCCAGCAGAGACAGCAATATCACTGCCAAGGGAAGTGAATCTCTCCGTGACCTCAACATCCTCACCACAAACATGTATAGACAAGATAGCAGCATCCAAGATGTCACTGAAACCTTGGATTTTAGTTTTTACCCTGGTAACCTGCAATCGCAGTGGTCCTAACTTCTCATTCACCACCTTGAGGGGAACCAAAAGGATATCTAGAGTCTCCGAAAAGATTATTGCATCATCTGCGAAGTCAAGATCAGAGATATTGACATTCCCAAAGGATGCACCGCAGCTTCATCTCTCCCAACATCCTCCACAGAATTCAGTCCAGAGAAGCACTGAAAACTGTGGGGGCGAGTACACATCCCCTTATGAAATCCACGAACAACTGGAAATAAGTCAGAGATGGTACCACCACACCTCACAGCACTCTCAGTACCAGAGTATAGTTCAGACATCAGATCGATCAGTTTTGGTGGCACCCCATGAAGACCAAGAATCCTCCAGAGGACATCCCGATTCACTGAATCGAACTCTTTACAGAGATCAACATAGGCTGCAAGCAGCCCCTGCCGAAACTCTCGTCTGCGTTCGGTGAGGATACGAAGAGCAAGGATACGGTCAATCGTTAACCTCTTTGGTGTAAAGCCTGTCTGCTCTGGACGCTGGTGCTCAAGCAGAATGTGGCGAACCCGATCAAAAATTATCTGAGCAAAGACCTTGCCTGGCACTGAGAGCAGGGTCACCCCTCAGTAGTTGTTGCAGTCTTGGCGATCACCCTTCCCATTCCAGAGAGGGACAACAAGGCCCCTCTTCCAATCAGTTGGGATGATGCCGGTGTTCCAGGCAGAGCACAAAACTGCATGCAACGACACGAGTGCAGCATTTTCACCAGCTTTGAGAAGTTCAGCATGGATGCCACAGATCCCTGGAGCTTTACCCCTTTTCAACCGGTTCTCCGCAGCCCGTGTTTCCACAAACGATGGTGGACCACAGTTGATTGGAGGGTCAGTAAAAGGGATAGTAACACCATGGGCATCCAACTCCACTGCTGGTGGATTAGCGTGGTACAGCCTCTCAAAGTAACCGGTCCAGCGGGCCTTCACTTCAGACTCCTCTGTCAAGAGCCTACCACCCACCGCTCCAACTGCAGTACCCCGAGGGATGGGCTTGGATGAACGCAATGTGCGAAATCCCCTGTAAGCGGGACGAGAATCACTTGACAACAGGTGACGCTCTACCCCTCACAAAATCGGCCTCCTTGTCCACCCTCAGCGTACGTACAGTTTTACGCCTCAGCTCCCTGAACAGTTCAGCTCTGCCATTCAGCCTGGCCCTGGAACTCTAGTCAATGTTATCCAGTGTCCCTTGAGACAAAATTTTTCTTCGCCCTACAGTGAGTTCCCAGACATCCACCGGCAACATCAATGACGGTGGTCATGAAGGGACTCCACAGCTCTTCAGGATTCCCCAAAGCACCCAGACCCCCAAAATCTCCATCAACATGTTTGTAAACTCCTCAACGACCCTCTCATCCTTGAGCTTGCCAACATCCAGCAGAGGCTGGGATGGTATGATTCTCCTGGATTTAAGCTGCAACTTCAGTGTTGCTACAACAATGTTGTCGTCGGTAAAGAGGAACTGAGCACTCCGGTCGATGCTGCAGTTCTGGACCATCCTTCAGTGACCATCATCGAGCACATGATCGAACTCCTTTGCCACACCGCCAGCGTTGGAATACCAAGTTCAGCGATGAGCTTGTGGGCAATGAACCCACGAACCAGCCACCCTAAGTCCACGACTTCTTGCAAAGTCAAGAAACTTATTGCTATTTTGGTTCACAGTTCCAGACCCATGGGGACCAACACATGTCTCATAGTCATCCCTACCAGTTCCAGTTGATGCATTGAAATCCCCCAAGACTAGAAGAGTATCTTGCCTAAGGCACTGATCAACCACACACTTGAGCGTGGCATAGAATGTGTCCTTCACGGTGAGGTCACTCGCCTCAGTCGGAGCATCTACAGAGACCAGGGAAACAACACCCAAGGAGTGATGAATCCTTAGTGTCATAATATGCTCGTTGACCGGTGTTATCTCAAATATCATTGGTGTCAGCTTATTGGACACAGCTACAGTATGATAACCCTCAGGAAGACCAGACCAATAGTAGGTGTAACCACCCGTCATGATGTCGTCACTATCCGGTCTCCGAACCTCAGGAGAGTGCTTCAATACCGATATCCAAACACTTGATCTCAGATGATAACAGAGATAAGTGATCATCCTCTCTTTGGGATAGGACATTCCAGGCACCCACCCAATGGGATCGCCTCAGGTTAACCCAAGAGTGGGGGGTCTCGAAGGCTTTGCCCCACTCCTGTCATCAAGTGAGCTGCCCTGCGGAGAGCAGATGCACAGGAGGTACTCCCACGGAGTGTGTTTACAGATTTCTTTGTGGTACGTTTTGTGGAATGACTGGTTTTGCCGTGGCTGGAGTGCACATCCTACCACCAACCTTCTTTAACAAAAAACGAACCCAACTGCAGGAGTATGTCCACAGACACAGTTGGGCACAAGATATGGTTGGTCGTTGACTCCAACGGAGCTTCTCCACCCTTTGACATTCATTCATTGTGATATTCATTAATTCGTTATTTGGAGGAGTAGGTAATTAAACTCCGTTGCATCTCTCGATTTTCATTTCAAAATTAAGTTGATATGCAAACCCCAAAATGCCCATCGCTTTTTCCAACTAAATCCACAATATTTTACAATTAATTCAGACCTCAAGGCAGCTTTTACTCCTTTGCGATGCTACGGGTTTAACCAAAGAGCAGAAATGACGCCATTCTCCACGATCAAACAAAGTGACCGCACCTGCTGTCCCCCTCAATATCATGCTGACACTGGATTGAAAAAGATTTAGAGATAAACTCCCACCTTTGATCAAGAACTGAGAAATTCACCATACTTCGTCTTCTTTCAAGTGCAGCACAAGAGTTCATTGACCAGCCGGGAGCTTGGCTGTTGAAATGAGCGTATTGAGTAGAGGGCACCAAGGGCACCGGACTTGAGTGGCATCATCATCCGGACACAAGGCTGTGGGGGTAGTCATCATTGGTTGAGGTGCCCACTGTAGATGAGGCAGAAATTTGGAATTTGTTCAAGGTGGTGGCGATAGCTCGCCAACTCATTGCAAATTACACCATGGGATCCATTCTGTCCACCAACTAATAGCAGCAGACGGGACTCCCGTTTAACGTCCTTCCTCGGGATGGCACACACATCGATGAATCCCGCTGCCTGTGAAACACCCGGATGACAGTTTATAGCTGGGTCGAGATTCCAACCCAGGCTAGGCAGCTGAGAGTCGTGTATGCGTACCTCTAGGCCATCCTGCCATCTCACCATACTTTGTGATAGGCTTCAATAGGGCATCGTTAGTGACGTGTGGAGCATGGTTTTGTATCGACTTGCTGTTATGATTCATCAGAGCGAATTCAAAATGCATTAATGCACTGGGGGATGAGTTATTCAGTGTTTCGGAAGCTTAAGTATACTTTCTGGGTGATCACATCACCTGCACTAGGTGCATAAGCCAAGGGGATTAGCTGTACCAAGCAGGGTTTGGTCCATCAGAAATTACATGAATTAAGGGGAGAAACTTGCATCAGCAAAAGTCTGCCTTACACCAATTACGGTGCAATTTGGGATCAGCCAAAAGCTATGTACTATAATTTCATAGCATTGCCAACATGAAAATTACAACTTGTATAGTATATAATATGATAAGTCAATGGGTCATGTGATTTATTTCACTCACTAAAGGTGTTGATTTATTTTTTTTGTCCTCATAATCGAGGCTCATGGAAGAGCAAGGTGACGGAGCATATGAACCAACAGTAGGGTAGCGGGGTAAATCTTGGACACACAATAACCAAAGGAATGAACAAAGAGAAAGAGAGGGAGAGAGAGAGAGAGAGAGAGAGAGAGAGAGAGAGAGAGAGAGAGAGAGAGAGAGAGAGAGAGAGAGAGAGAGAGAGAGAGAGAGAGAGAGAGAGAGAGAGAAAGAGAAAGAGAAAGAGAAAGAGAAAGAGAGAGAGAGAGAGAGAGAGAGAAAGAGAAAGAGAAAGAGAAAGAGAAAGAGAAAGAGAAAGAGAAAGAGAAAGAGAAAGAGAAAGAGAAAGAGAAAGAGAAAGAGAAAGAGAAAGAGAAAGAGAAAGAGAAAGAGAAAGAGAAAGAGAAAGAGAAAGAGAAAGAGAAAGAGAAAGAGAAAGAGAAAGAGAAAGAGAAAGAGAAAGAGAAAGAGAAAGAGAAAGAGAAAGAGAAAGAGAAAGAGAAAGAGAAGAGAGAGAGAGAGAGAGAGAGAGAGAGAGAGAGAGAGAGAGAGAGAGAGAGAGAGAGAGAGAGAGAGAGAGAGAGAGAGAGAGAGAGAGATAGACAGACAGACAGACAGACAGACAGACAGACAGACAGAGACACACAGAGACAGAGACACACAGAGACAGACAACACTGAAACTGCAATTAAGAGGGTTGGATTAAGAAGGATTAAACTCCATCTCTACATCAATTTGTTATTTTCTTCAAGGCAAATATAATACACAGCTAAAAGCATTTAATATTTAATATTTAACTTTGTCTTTAATCACATTGTTCTAATTTATTTGGGAGCCTAATGCTTGTATTTCCCTGGCTATCGTTAATTAGGGATTATATGTTGCTTCTCAGTCCACATGATCACGTGTACTTCGCTTACAGTGTTCTTTGCAGGAGATGAATAAGAACTTTGGGAGGCCATCAAATTATTCTGTATCTCAACTCCAGAGGATGGTGAGCATACTGTAACAGTCTTGTTCCATAACTTGTGTAAGGGACTTGATGTTTGTGTTTGTATATATATTTATATTTCTATATATATATATATATATATATTGTTGCAGTTCTACAAAACCACATGCCTCTAAGTCCCAGGCAATGGCACCCGACATCAGTGATCCCCAGGCAGTTATGTCATTAGTCTTCGTGCAGTTAGACCTTCCCCTCATGTCGAGTGGGTTAAAGGGACGAAGTGCGTTGCGTGGGTCTAATAGCTCGGTCCATTATCTATATCTCTGTCTTCTATTCTGATTTCTATTCCAACCCTTTTCTTTTAGTCATGGTACAAATCAAGCAAGCAAGCTAACACACCACGATATGAATAGCAAACACACCTCGCAGCCTCTCAAGTGTGTGTGTGTGTGTGTGTGTGTGTGTGTGTGTGTGTGTGTGTGTGTGTGTGTGTGTGTGTGTGTGTGTGTGTGTGTGTGTGTGTGTGACCTCCCTCCTCCAGAGGGATTATGCCTCAACCTGGGAATAAATAGGTCATCCATTCATGCTATTCATTAATTGTCTGACAGTTAGTGCGGATACACAAGGACCTTTGGTACAGGAAGAGGCCATTCGACCCACCATGCATGCACTGCACCAACCCAAGTTTCATCAACCATCCACACACAAGCTACCTACGTTCCACACAAGCGAATTTCGCCATACCCCTCTATCTGCAATGCATCTAGGTACCTATATCTAAATTCCATATAAACTTATCCACCCCCTCCACTGCCACTACCTTTCTGGGGAGACCATTCCATGCATTAGTTGTTTGTGTATCCTTTGGCACCATTAAGTTCAGCCACAGCAGACTTTGGCCAGAACCTCAATATCATAACACAAAACATCTGTCATTTTCCAAAACTTCCAACCATGGAATAACAAATCTGCATGTGACTGCAGCCAAAGTTAAACGGCCTGCAAGAGGATTGTATGAAGCAAAAGTTTGAGTGATATTGGATATCAAAGAGTTAAAAAGTTTTTGATGTCTTTGCTAATTTGATATTTAATCAAAACAGCAGTGTACAATTTGAGGAGTCCAACAAAACTCAAACCATTGTTTATTTATTTATTTATTTGCAGTCATGGAGGAGCTTATACGCACATCATATGTAGGACAATGCAATTTTGAGACAGTGTGCTTTTACATGAATTATAAGGACATTAGTAAACAACAGACAGATTAATATACATCGTATATGGGATTTTAACCTGAGATCCCCACAACAAAACCCATGTGCTCAAGTATTTGGGAATGCCAAGCAGACCAACACCAAATACAGACTACAGGGTCATCTCCATATGGAGTAAAGAACCGTCTACATCAGGGGTCTCCAACCTTTTTGGGCGGAGGGCCACAAAACCAAAGTGGTGAGGGGCGGAGGGCCGCAACCCAAAAAAGGACGCTAAATTCCCCCAAAAATATATATATAATTAATATGCGGAAATTTAAACAAAAATTAGTGCTGAATATATTTTTCTTGCCAACGAATATGAAAAATGAATAATCGTGTTAAAAACACATGTCTAATATGAATCAAAATCATAATAAAAATTACAGAACGCTTTGATCATTGACCCTGACAAATTGGCAGTATTGCGGGCCGCATTGTAATGTAAACTTAATACGGCACCGCGGGCCACATAAATCCGTCTAAGGGGCCGCATGTGCCCCGCGGGCCACAGGTTGGAGACCCCTGGTCTACATATTACCTCAATCAAATTGGTACAATTTTGGATTCATCTCATCCATCTGACACAATTGCTTCTGAAACATCACTTTCAGTTATTTCTCCTCTTAACGATATCTAAAAAGGCTGGAGAGTTTATAGAACACCCGACCCCACACAGTCTTGAGAAAAAAGGACTTGGAAGGATCTTTTAAACTCTTGCTTGTTGTGTTTCCAAGTACGATCTATATTTCATGAGTCACGATTTTTTTTTCCAAATCCCGATATTCCACAACCCGGAGAGAGTTAGCAGCAAATTTGATTGGTCGTGATGACGTAAAAATGGTGGAATATTTTGTCCATCCATCCATGCATTGGGACCATACTCTGTGCAGAGTGTTGTTGCTGTCTGAGCAGTCTCCTTGGCTATTGGGCACAATCCTGGACAGGTCACCACTCCGGCACAGGATACCAGCAAGATGGCATTCATTTTGACAATCTCAGAAAGATGACAGGCAGAGTCAACCCCAACTGGTATGAATTCAACAACCGAGTGGGATTTGAACTCAGGATCCTAGGATCCCAAGCACGCCACCCTCCTCATCAAGCCAACACCAGGCATGTTTTGTCCAAGCAATGCTGAACAAGTTTTTTTTCAATTTTTTTTTCGAATTATTTTTGAAAGTCTACCGCTGTTGATGCGGCATCTTTTACACCACCTTATTTAACAGGTGACATTAGTTATTTGTGCCTGTTGTTTGTGTCCTTTATGATGTCCTTAAAAACAGTGAGTTTCCTGTTTGGAATGACTTTCAATTTTGTTTGACTGCCAGGCAGGCAAACAGAGCAAAAATAATTATCTCACTGCTCTCTGCGCATCATATAATCACATGCATGCTCGGGATGAGATTCCGTACAATTTTCCAAATTCAGAGCAAACTACTACTAAACTGCAAGTTCCTTGTTCGGATTCATGTTCAAAATATAACATTCAATTGAAATTCAGCTGTTCCTCGATCATAGACACATCTGTAGACGGACAAAGTGAATTAATTGATTAACCCCGCTTTTCGCTTCATGCGCATGGAGTAAATATTCCCTTAAGCATGGTTGGAGGACAGATTCCATGAGTTATACCGGTCACCTCTCGTTAAGACCATTCAGGTGGAGCTTATCACTGGGAAGTAGATCCATTCTGCAGTTTAGTTGAAGGAAGAGACATCGGAGTTGAAGATTTTCAAGACAAACTGACAAGTTAAGGCTAACCAAGTGGGAAAAAATAAATAAATAATATTTAAAATCTCTAATGTTGCCTTGTCCAACAAGAGCCAAGACAGGAAAAGGAGACTAGTGCTGCCAAGAAGAATGACACGCTGCTTGCACACACTAAGAAAAGTGCCAAGCAGGAAAAGAGGAAGTTTTACAGTTCCATTGATTCAGAAGTTTGGGCTGCATGCCAGAAGATGAGGAAAGGACAAAAGATGCTGGTAATACTATGCTGACCGCATACATAACGTGCTGAGTGTTCTTTTATGAGGTTATGGACAAAGGTAATTCGTAGCTGAGAATAAATTGAAATACAAGGCCAAACCCCAACAGCAGCCACTAGTAGTTTGCACATTCATAGCTTGTAGGACTACTGTTACAAGAGAGGAACAGAATGGGAAAGAATCAACGCGTGTGAAGAGATTGCAGATGTGCAAGGGAGTGCAAGATGGAGTGAAGGGCAGTGTATTCGAATGACTAAAGTGAAGAGGATGGAGCAACAGCCACAGAAAGATGATCCCGCAATCGACAGGATAAGGGAACGAATGAATGCAGGGAGGCAACCGATGTGGAATTTGGGAGGGTAAGCAGGTGAAGGTTTCCTGAGGAATGAGTGTGGATGGCAGGCAAGGTAGGAGAAGAGAGGAGGAGAAATAATTTGTTAATAAGTAAGAAGTAAATCAGATCCTTGTCAGCCGCAGCTTTTCTCTGCCTCGAGCGAAAACGATGAAGTCGTCTCGAATGGCCGGGATAGAAAGACAATGCTGGAAACCTCACAGAGGAATAGAGTGAGTGTTTCCAAACCTGGAGCTGATAATGAACATTCAGGCTCTGCAACACTCATGAGAAAATTCATACATGCCTAAAAAAAAAACTCAATTGTTTCATCTTATTAGGTTGCTGCTGACTTCAGAACGAAAGTAATCAGATTGTCAGACAATACCTGCTTGGCTGCAGACTAACAATGGTTGTATAACGCCATTATAGTACCACTAGAAAGTCCTCAATGACCTCAAATCCTCAGGACTTTCCACCGGGCACACTACATATGGCCAAAAAGGCTCTAAGTAACATGCAAGTTGGCAAAACAACTTGCAGGGATGGCTTTTAGCAAGGCATCGGAGAACAGTAAAAATAAGCAAATAAAATTAAAATCTTGGAATTGCAACAAATATAAAACAATACATCAATCCATTTATGTGCTGTACCTAGATTTTGGTTGCATCGCTGCAGGAAGTCCACCTGTACCACTGATACACGACCACCTATCATTTGTTCCGGGTCCCGCCAATGACTCACCTTCTCTTAATCGAAAAACACTGCGGAATCTTTGAGGTCCACCAACAATCAATGCTGGTCAATCAGTCTCCAGCATCATTTCTCATTTGACTATCAACACACCTTTTATGCAAGGCAGCAATCAGATCAAGAATCAAACTCAGGCTAGACAGCTGAAAGGAAGGTGTTCTCCACCTGCGTCGTCCTGTTGGACAGAACGATAACGGCAGGTAATTATCAAGTTGGAAGAAATTCAAACATTGTACAATATTTGTGCAAACAATTAGACATTGACATTTTTATGAAATGAAGCACCATGACCTTATTGAAAAGTTTTGGCTGAGATTTCACAAAATGCTTTGAATTTCTTTAGTATCGCTGTCACAAATATTGTGTCCATTGACTGTACAGTGGCAGCCACAGGAACATCTGTCGTGTCCTCAGGGTGTAGAATCTGCAATGATTATAAAGGTGGTTTTTTATTTTGGCCAGGATGCATAAATCAGGAATTTGTAATGGAAACAATTCAAAAACGTACCTCCTGTTTGAAAGATGGCAAGCAATTGTCCATTTAGCTGAGAGACCGTCTAAGGTACGCTGTGCTCCATGATACTTCATCTTACAAACTCTCGCAGTAACAGAAAAATAAGTTGTAGTTTCATTCCATTTTAAACACAGAAAAGATAACTCATTAAATGTGAGCCTGGATATTGTACGGCAGTGGCAAAACACTGGTGGTCTTGTTCACCTGGTAAACCAAACCAGTGCTCTGCCATCTGAGTTACCTGGGCGACCCACTGGTTAAGCACATAATTCTCCCACATATAGAGATGCCATTCTCTTTCCCTTGCTGCTTCCAGGACACTCCCTGCCAACCATAGGAGCAGCGAGGGCCTGTCCACGAGACAGTCTCCCCCTGTTTGGAGAGGTTCCAGGCTGAAAGGGTCGAAACCTCAATGAAGAACGGTGCCCAGCTGATGATCCGGGCAGTTGGGAAATCAGTCGATTCCTTATAAGTTAAGGTTATAACTTCAAATAAAACAGCTTTTGTAAGTACTTACCAGTACATAATATGTGTGTGTTTGTGTGTTTAAATATGAGTGTGCATGTGTGTTTGTGTGTGTGTGTGTGTGTGTGTGTGTTTGTGTGTTTGTGTGTGTGTGTGTGTATGTGTGTGTGTGTGTTGTTATGTCTGGTTTCCTTCCTTCTTAGGACTATGGTGCAGTAATTGGTCTTTGCACCTCCTTCATGTGCACCTCCTCAGACCACACACCTTAGATACCCTTAATATTCCTACTATTTCCCTTTCTTCAGCGACTTTGCTGCACTGGTTCGTCAACCACGCTCAGTAAAACTAGAGATCACAACTACCTCATTATTTTCTTATCTCTCTTGCTAATCTACCCTTCCTCGGAATGTTTCTAATGATGCCTGTTGTATTAGTCTGAAAATAAGGCTGCAGAATAAATTAGATCGGCATAGTTCTGCCCTGTGTCATCTTTTGTTCATAACTGTAGTTCTTTTGCCAGACATCACCAATCCTTGCTTGTCCCTGCTGTATGTATTTTCACTGTAAATAAACGTATTGCTTGCATGTACCACATTCCTTTCCTCACCCTTTCTGGAAATAAATTGCTTGCTATTGTAATGTACTCAGCTCACAACATCTTTTCCTCAATTGATCCAGCACTTAATGCTAGCCGGGAAGTTATACTCCACGTGATTTGCTCTTATTAGCCAGCATACATTCACTGTATCGCTCGGCAGTAATCAGAGTGTGCGCGGAGGACACGAGCCCCCACCCCCCTCCATTGATGCTGTCATCCAATGGATAGGTAACACTTGAAGTAGTGAGAACCCTGCCAGGACTGGCACTACCAATCGGCGTTTGTGGTTGATCAGCAACCTGCCAAGCCACGAAGTTAATTGAGGCTGGTGCCCTCAGGATCGGCCATTCGGCAGGAGCTTGAGAACTTCCCATCATGGCAAACCTCAGGCCGTAACAAATTATATATATATATATATATATATATATATATATATATATATATATATATATATATATATATATATATATTCCTTATATGAGGCAAAAATCTCTTTCTATTTCTCTTTTTCTTTGTCTCTCTCTCTGTTTGTCTATGCATGGCCACATCTGTGAAGTTACAAACTCCAGACTCGGGTTACAAAAACATATTTGTGTGGGGGGTAACATAGGCTATGTGGCCACGGCATCACGCGGGGTTGGTGGGGGGGGGGGGGGTGGCATAAATTCTCTGTAAAAGCGTGGTGGTATAACAATTTATTGTAATATTGTCATTGTTAATATATTATATTTCCCCACCCTGGGTGGCCTTTTGACCTTGAGACTGATGATGTCTGTATATGGGCATGTCTGTGCCCTGCTCATTTCCTCGTGCTGACTCCACAATCACGCTCGGGGGCCATGCCGATTGGCTGTAATTCAAAAGAAAAAGACCATATAAGGGCAGATTATAATGGGAGAGGTTCAATAATCCATGGTGGGTGAAAGGCAGGCCGTAGATACGGACATTTTGGCAGGGCAACAACATCTTTCTGTACATGTGCCCGGCACATTCCATTAAATTATAACAATTACATAACTCTTATTTGAACATGCGCTATGAAATAACTATTCTAATCTATCCTCATTTACCCCCGAGGACAGATCCATGACAATATAATATGTATGTATCTGACAGGATGGCCGGGAGGTATGCACACTCGTCTCTAAGCTCTGTAGCATGGGTTTGAATCCCAACCCACTCAAACCTGTCATCCTGGTGTTTTACCGGCAGGGTGATTAAACTGGGTGTCGAGTCTGTCAGCCCTCGTTGCTGAATGTAAAGTTCCCTTTGATGTCCTTGGTGAAGAGTAGGCAGGGTGTGTGTTGATGAGGGAGGGGGGGGGGATTTCCTGCCACCGCACCTGAAATTGCCATCCCTTGTGGGGGGGGGGGTTGTATTATTGGTGATTGAATTAGTAACATTTTAATGTCTGACATTTTAAAATGATAAATGTACGCTGCATCCTTTTTTGAGCACGAACTGATTTTAAAAAGCTACCCTCACAAACTACGCGACCGACTCCTCATAAACTACTCAACCAACTCCTCACAAGCTACCCTCACAAGCTACCTGACCGACTCCTCACAAACTACCTGACCGACTCCTCACAAACTACCCAACCGACTCCTCACAAGATACCCAACCGACTTCTCATAAACTATCCAACTGACTCCTCACAAACTACCCAACCGACTCCTCACAAACTACCAAACCGACTCCTCACAAGATACCCAACCGACTCCTCACAAACTACCCAACCGACTCCTCACAAACTACCTAACCGACTCCTCACAAACTACCTAACCGACTCCTCACAAACTACCTGACCGACTCCTCACAAACTACCCAACCGACTCCTCACAAACTACCTGACCGACTCCTCACAAACTACCCAACCGACTCCTCACAAGATACCCAACCGACTTCTCATAAACTATCCAACCGACTCCTCACAAGCTACCTGACCGACTCCTCACAAACTACCTGACCGACTCCTCACAAACTACCTAACCGACTCCTCACAAACTACCTAACCGACTCCTCACAAACTACCTAACCGACTCCTCACAAACTACCTAACCGACTCCTCACAAACTACCTGACCGACTCCTCACAAACTACCCAACCGACTCCTCACAAGATACCCAACCGACTTCTCATAAACTATCCAACCGACTCCTCACAAACTACCTAACCGACTCCTCACAAACTACCGACCGACTCCTCACAAACTATCTAACCGACTCCTCACAAACTACCTAACCGACTCCTCACAAACTACCGACCGACTCCTCACAAACGATCTAACCAACTCCTCACAAACTACCTGACCGATATGGTCAAATTTGGTATGATGCCAACTGGAGAGCAAAGCCTCATGGGGTTATGCTCCCTATCCAGATTTGCTCCCTATAAATTGGGCAAAAGGGGGGAGTTTTACCCCAAATATTGGTATTTTATTCAGAAATCTACTTCTCAGAATCCGCCAGACAGATCCAGACCAACGTTGTCACGAGGCACTGGGGACCATGCCCTAACCTCAAGTTGTGCTCCTCATGGCCATATCGCCCCCAGAAAGGGAGCCACGGCCCTCCTCCCCGAATCCCTCAGATTCACCAAAACATTTTTTTTCACAAACGACATGACCGATACGGACCAAATTTGGTGCGATACATCAGACCAGTATGGTCTCATGGGGTTGTGCAACAGATCTTCTATAAAAGTCTGAAAGGGGGGGGGGGGGTCCTCAAATCCAGGTAATTTATTTTAAAATCTTCTTAGAAACCGATGGTCACATGCAGACCAAACTCTTGAGGAAACACAAGGACCATGCGGTTAACTTATGTTGTGCTCCCCATGAGCGTACCACTTCAGAAAAGGGGGCCTTGGACCCTTCCCCCCAAATCCCTCATTTTCACCCTGCCTTTTGGGGAAATAACAGGAAGTCCCCCACAAAGTTATATTTTAATTGTAATGTGACTTTTCAGCTTTATGTCGCCATTGTTTTGTTTCCCTTGTAAGTTTTAAAAGTCCGAAATAACAAAAAAGAATTCCCCATGTCTGGAAATTTTATCCCCCCTACGAGGTCAGGTATGGGAGCAAGCGCCAGAGCAGCACATCACTGCATACCCTTTCTGCCAGTACTCCAGAGGCCTCCGTCTGGCCTTCCCCCAGGCAGATTCCTGGCCATCCCCATCTCCTTGAGATGCTGATCAACCTGCTGCAACCACGAGGCACGTGGTCGGCCCATTGGCCTCCTCCACTCATGAGACTCCCTCGCTGAGAGAATCTGGAGAGCAGGATCAGAGTCAGGAAAACGAGCCACATGTCCATACAGCTGCAGCTGATGCTCACGGACTATGCAGGTAACAAATCTCATTTGAGTCTCTCTCAGCAACCGCTCGTTGGACACAAATTCCGACCAGCAATAGCCAAGGATCCTCTGAAGAGACCTGGTACCAAAGGAATTAAGTCTACATCTCAGATCCCTGGTCAGAGTCCAAGTCTCGCATCCATAGAGCAAAACTGGAAGCACCAAGAACCAGAAGACTCAGACATTTGTCCAACCGCACAGGTACCGGTAGAGCCACACCCCATGATCCAGTGAATCCATGACTCCACAGGCCCGACCCAGATGTCTGTTGACCTCTGGCTCAGCCAGCAGACATGAAAATCACTGCCAAGGTAAGTGAATCTCTCCACGACCTCAACATCCTCACCACAAACAGGTACAGACAGGACAGCAGCATCCAAGATGTCATTGAAAGCCTGGATCTTAGTTTAGACCCAGGAAACCCGTAATCCCAGCGGCTCCGACTCCTCATTCAGCACCTCAAGGGCCCCCAAAAGGATATCTAAAGTCTCCGCAAAGATGACTGCATCATCTGCGAAATCAAGATCAGAGATCTTGACATTCCCAAAAGATGCACCGCAGCTTGATCTCTCCGACATCCTCCCCAGAATCTAGTCCATACAAGTGCTGAAAAGTGTGGGGGCCAGTTCATACCTGTGACGAACTCCATTAACAACTGGAAATAAGTCATAGATGGTACCACTACATCTCACAGCACTTTTTGTACCAGAGTATACTTCAGACATCAGATCGATCAATTTTGGTGGCACCCCAGGAAGACCAAGAATCCTCCAGAGGACATCCCGATTCACTGAATCGAACGCTTTACAGAGATCAACATAGGCTGCAAGCAGCCCCTGCCGAAACTCTCGTCTGCGTTCGGTGAGGACACGAAGAGCAAGGATACGGTCAAACATTGACCTCTTTGGTGTAAAGCCTGACTGTTCTGGACGCTGGTGCTCAAGCAGATGGTGGCGAACCCTATCAAGAATTATCCGAGGAAAGACCTTGCCGGGCACTGAGAGCAGGGTCACCCCTCGGTAGTTGTTGCAGTCTTGGCAATCACCCTTCCCTTTCCAGAGAGGAACAACAAGGCCCCTCTTCCAATCAGTTGGGATGATGCCTGAGTTCCACACAGAGCACAAAACTGCATGCAACGACACGAGTGTAGCATTTCCACCAGCCTTGAGAAGTTCGGCATGGATGCCACAGATCCCTGGAGCTTTGCCCCGTTTCAACTGGTTCACCGCAGCCCGTGTTTCCACAAGCGAAGGTGGACCACAGTTGATTCGAGGGTCAGCAACAGGGATTGTAACACCCTTGACGTCCAACTCCACAGCTGGGGGATCAGCCTGGTACAACCGCTCAAAGTAACCGGCCCAACGGGCCTTCACTTGGAACTCCTCTCTAAAGAGCCTACCACCCTTTGCTGCAACTGCAGTGCACCGAGGGATGGGCTTGGATGAGCAGAATGTGCGAATTGCCCTGTAAGCGGGACGAGAATCACCTGTCAACAGGTGATGCTCTACCCCCTCACAGATTCCTCGCACATAGGCCTCCTTGTCCACCCTCAGTGCACGTACAGTTTTACGCCTCAGCTCCCTGAACAGCTCAGCTCTGCCATTCAGCCTGGCCCTGCGACTCTGGTCAATGGTATCCAGTGTCCCTTGAGAGACAAAATTCTTCTTCACCCTCTGGTGAGTTCCAAGACATCCACCGGCAACATCAAGGAAGGTGGTCTTGAAGTCACTCCACAACTCTTCAGGATCTCCCAATCACCCAGACACCCCAAATGTCCACTCAGCCTGTTGTTAAACTCCACAGCTACTCTCTCATCCTTGAGCTTGCCAACATCCAGCCGAGGCTGGGATTTTACTGGATTAAAGGTGCAACTTAAGAGTTGCAACAATAAGCCGGTAGTCAGTATTGAGGTACTGTGCACTCCGGTAGACCCTGCAGTTATGCATCATACTCCAGTGACCATCAACGATCACATGGTCAATCTCCTTTGCCACACCACCAGCATTGGAATACCAAGTCCAGCCCTGAGCTTGTGGGTGCTGAAACCATGAACCAGCCACCCTAAGTCATGACTTCTTGCAAAGTCAAGGAACTTAGTGCTATTCAGGTTCACAGTTGCAGAAACATGTGGACCAACACACGTCTCATAACCATCGCTTTCAGTTCCAATTGATGCATTGAATCCAAGACTCGAAGTGTATCTCGTCTTGGGCACTGATCAACTACAGACTTAAGCATGGCATAGAATGTGTCCTTCACGGTGAGATCACTCGCCTCCGTCAAAGCATAAACAGGGACCAGGGAAATGACACCCAAGGAGTGATGAATCCTTCGTCTCATTATACGCTTGTTGACCAGTGTTACCTCAATTATCATTGGGGTCAGCTTATTGGACACAGCTACAGCAACTCCTTGGGTATGGTAACCATCAGAGCGACCAGACCAATAGTAGGTTTAACCACCCGCCATGATCTCTCCGCAATCCGGTCTCCGAACCCCAGAGAGTGCTCCAATATCGATGGCCAATCGCTTGAGTTCAAACGATAACAGAGACAGATGATCATCCTCTCTTCGGGATAGGACACTCCAGGCACCCACCTAACGGGACTGCCTCAAGTTAACCCAAGGAGACCGCCGTCTGGTGGACGACACCTCAAACCAGCCGGACGCACTCTCCCGCAATCTGACCCGGGAATGTTACCCTGTGATTTCCCTCCTATCATCAAAGATTGGGGGTCCCGAAGGCTTTGCCCCAATCCCGTCATCCGGTGAGCTACCCTGCGAAGGGAAGCTGCACAGGAGGTACTCCCACGGAGTGGGTTTTCAGATTTTTTTGCGTTTTTGCGTTTTGCGGAATGAAGGGTTTTACGGTGGCCGGAGTGCAAATCCTGCCACCAACCTCCTAATAAGAAGTGACCCAACTGCAGGAGGACGTCCGCAGACACAGTTGGGCACTAGATATGAATGGCCGTTGGCTCACAAGGAGCTCCTCTGCCCTTTGACAGGTTTTGTTTTTAATCCTGCTGGGTGTCCATATCCAAACACCCTCCTCACCAGAAAACCTGGTGGGGGAGACGGTTTAGTCGCCGACAACCCGACCATGGAACAGGTTAGTACAGGTTTACATGGTACCTGTATCAAGTCACAGATCTGATCTGGCCTGACCTGACAATATTGGTCAGTATTGTCTTAGGCGCTGAAACCATGAACCAGCCACCCCAAGTCCATGACTTGTTGCAAAGTCTTGCATGACTTATGAGCCACCCCCCCCCCATGGAATTCTTACAAATCTCACCCTGAGAGTAGGTGAACAATCGCCGGCACCCTGAACAAATTCCAAATTCCTGCCCTAACTACATACTCCTGGGAAGGCAATGGCAAACCACCCAATGTGACCCTTGCAAAGAATCTGATTTTGCAGCACGACACTCTGCAACAGAGCATGGTACATCAGAACATTATATACCGTACATCCAGGACTAGTGACAACACCGACAGCAAACCCAATGGTGATAACGATCTATGGGGAGGTGGGGGGGGGGGTACTTGACGAAGATAGATGTCTCGGAATTAATGAGCTGTTTCTGATTGTTGCACTCTCTCGTCATGTGATCCACAGCAGGATTTCAGGGAAGAATGGCAATTATTTAAAAAAAAAATCACAACTGCGGAGCTCCAGTTCATCATGAACCGGTACACTTATCTGCAGATCGCAGGTGAAGCTGTGAAGCTGTGAAGCAAACCCTCCTTCAGGTACAATGGAAGTCCAAATTCAGCAAAGGTTCCACTGTTTGACTTGCACTGTGGGTTTGCTGCTCTTCCTTGAGTCCAACTACCCAGCCCTTGCGTCAGAAGTTCGGCAAACTGAAGATAAAATATACTGCTCGCACTGGGTGGAGCGGGCAGGGTGATAGTGTTCTGCCATTTCCCCCCCAGGCTTCGCAACATGTAGGACAGTCCTCAATCGGAACGTTCTGCCAAAAATTTTTGAGGGGCGTGACAGGGGGACGGGGAAACCAGCAGCGGACGGCACGGTGATTGGTCAGCTCAGCGGAGCGACGTCATGCTTCGCTGTGGGAGATGAAAGAGCGAGGGAATGCAGGAGTGAGGCTGCAGCGGGGGCCACCGATGGTCGGAAAGTTCGTGGAAGCGCAGAGAGATCGCAATTCGGTCGCGGGGCGTGCGCTGCGTGCACACATGCCAGGACAGTCGTGCGCTGCACGGGCTAGCTACACGTACGCGCGATCGAGGTGGGTCATCGATGTTCGGGCTTTGGACGGGCGTGCTGATCGGAGCCAAAGGTGATGATGGATGCCGAGTCGGCCACACGACGGGCTCATTGACGGCTCGTCTTGAATAACGATATTCAAAGAGATTGAGGGTCCCGTACGTAGTACGTACTGAGTGTGCGGGTGCACGGAAGGGGACACAGCCAGGCTGCCGGCATGATGCCCCGTTCTCATCTGCCTCTGCTTCTGCTACTCATAAGAAGATCCGTGCTCGTGTCGTGCTCTGAAGATCCGTGCGTTTGGAAGGGGAGGTAAGTCTCCGTGCGGAGCTTTGTGCGTTGTGCATGCGCACTTCCCTTACGACACATAAGATACCCGTACGGAGATAGAGCACTCAACTTCACGTCGTTTGACCACCTATCGATGTACGAATCCGGGCGAGAAACTGGTCTTCAAAAGTGACTTCATCAATAATCTTTCTCATCTATGACGTCATAAAGAGATATATATATATATATATATATATATATATATATATATATATATATATATATATATATATATATATATATATATATATATATATATATATATCAAAGGGGAAGCTTTTTGTTTGCGTAATTTCCTGCCGAGCTGCATGGAGTTCTCGGGGTCCAAATGGTCATCGATCGCTCGTGTACTCTCCGAGGGTCGGACCCTCTCGTGGTTTTGGCGCCTTTTCGTGCGCGCGCCTCTAATGGATTCTTTTGATGGCGATCCGAGCTTCGTGGCAATTGATCGTCCGGGAGACCGTGGGCTTCACCCAGCACCTCCTGGAGACGGCGGCTCGGGGAGGGTGGAGGGTCGAGGGTAGTTAGTGGGGGTGGTGAAAGCCAGGAATTTAATTATGAGCGAAGCGGGGAGTTGTGTCCAAAGGGGCAAAAATCCATTACATTGGCGATTGCGGATTTCGCTTCGTCAATTGAAAAGGGATTACAGGAACAGCATCTCTCGGGTCGTGTCTCCCTGAGAAGCACCAATGGGAATCTGCTCAAGGAGCATGGCTGGAAGGTTCCAGCACCAAGATGACCGATTGCAAATGGTCACGCAAGATGGGTGACCGTAAAAAAATTCATGAAATCGTTTTCTAAATCTCGGCCACTCAATCCATCCGGTGTTCTGCTGCAGTTTACCTGCAGTCTTCACCTGAGCCACAAACCGCCTGTGGAATTGTGATCTGCGCGGTGCAAGATGAAGACCTCTCGTTCCGTGGTCGGTGACCGATCTGTTGACATTTACGAGGATGTTTGCGTCGGTCATGATGTGACATTTTGAGGACACCGCACTAATCAAATTGTCAGAGGCGAATGGAATACCGTGCTTGGTCGACCATTGTAGGGAGCTGCGAGTAGTGTCAGGGTTGTTAGAGTTTGTTGACGTGCTGGCAGGATGTCCTAGAGGTTTGCACATTCGTTTCTAATCCATATATCCTCAGTTCAAATCCCGACCCAGATATAAACTCTCATCCCAGTGTTACTGCAGGTATGGTGTTTGTGCAGCAGATCTTCGGGTCTTGAGCCTGAGCCCCTTTATGCTGTTGAATTGTTGAGTTTGCACATTCGTTTCTAATCCATATATCCTCAGTTCAAATCCCGACCCAGATATAAACTCTCATCCCAGTGTTACTGCAGGTATGGTGTTTGTGCAGCAGATCTTCGGGTCTTGAGCCTGAGCCCCTTTATGCTGTTGAATGACTCAACCTGTCATCCTTCCGAGGTCGGTGAAATGAGTAACAGTGTACTGGTATAGGGTCAATGCATCAGCGGCATAGCTGCATCCTCAACCAAAGATACAACCAGCAGCCACAGACTGCACACAAGGAAGAAGGTTGAAAAGAAAAAGTTACATTTGAAATGAAAGTAAAGCATTTGCTTTATTTAACCCGAAGTACTTATCACTGTTTATCTGAAACAACAAAAGGCTGGAAACAAACTCTCCTGTTTATGAGATCACAAACAGAAAGCCACAGTTATAAATAAAGAAGTATTTTGGGTTTATCCATTATCCCCCAGCTTTTCAGTCTCAATGTCACAAACAATTGATTTGTAATCCAGGAATCAATATCGCATCATGCTTTGTATTGACTAGCGGAGTACCCATCCTACGGGGCGATCTTGTTCCAAGCGTGCAACGCGTTCTTCTGACACGTCCCTCTATTTGGGCGGTGCATAGGTAACACACCGTTGCCTTGATGGCTCCCGAAAATGAAAATGAAAATAACCCGGGTTACGTATGTGAATGAAAAAAACCTGCGTTCTGCTCGTGTGCACAATATGATACATCTTGGTTATATAGCTCGGAGAACTCCAATTGCACATACACCCATATATTGGATCGGAGAACAATATAATACAATCGCACCCACCATCCCCACAAAGGAAGAAAATGGCAAGAATGGCAAAATAAATTTTTCCCCAAAACTTCATGGAATCAAACGAAACTTACACAGGCATAACTTCAGGGTGTTGTCATTAATCCCTGAAAGTTTCAGCTTGCTAAGTCAAATAGTCTCGGAAGACTGGATGAAACATGCATACATACATACGTGTATATAACATACGTTCCCTCCATTATAGAGAGATGGTGGTCGTAGACTAATGTTTGCAACTGATTATTATGTACTTTGCAAATAAGGTAGTCCTTTTCACCTGTTTTTCCAAGTTTTGTGTTGGAATTACACCTTTCTCCGCACACCGGCGTGAAATAAAACCGCGACTGCATTGCCTTTTGCGCCCCCTTGGGGATTCAAAGTGCATCCTGATTGCACGTCTGTCACGTCCCATCGTTGGCACGTCCAAAGGTAGACGATAATGTTAAATATTTGAGGCTGACAAGACATTTCAGAGGTAGTAGTGCACTTGCCCTTAAGGTGTCCGGTCGAAGTCCGATTCCTGACCCGGCAACACGCTGTCGGATTGGTACTTCGCATACAGGGCATTGCATCACAAAGGAAGCCGTCTCTTCGATGGCCGTTAAGCTGAGTGTCTCGTCTGCCTGAACAAATTCCAAATTATTGGCCTCAATACTCCTGCAAGAAAGGACCATTTCCTCGTCCACAGTTCGACTTCAGCAGTTCTGAATGGTATTGCATCGATCCATCTTAAGATAGTTCCACTTGCACATACTCAAGACACTCAGATATCATCATGAATCCTCTTCTGCAAATTCATCCCCTTCACATCGAGCAGTTCCAGGAGCTTCAGGGAATTTACAGTGTTTGAAGTATAAACCATTTTACACCTTTTTTAAATCATAAGATTCATGCCATATTCACACTTGCTATTGTACCAGTGATGTTTCACTCAAATATGCTACTTTCCAACATCAACAAACTTATTGCAAATGATTGTGGAAGGAATGTTGTGAAACCATTTCCCTTCTTTTCATCCACAGTGGTCTGAGCCACGAGGTTGGGTCGCGTGATGTGGAGCAACTTTACCTTTCTTGCTCCCAAGGAGCGCTCACCTGGCTTTACCCCACCGGTGCGCTGCGCTTATTGCTGCGGCCAGGCACCATCGCGGCTCCCTCTGGGCCCGTAACGGCCTGCATCCAGCCGAACGCCGAGTTCGCCGGTGCCAACATTTACCTGGAGCACAAGGACCGACTACAACTGCTCGTGGATGAACACGACTTACAAAAGCACCGGCATCGCCGCACACTTTTTGGTCCGTCTTCCAGTCCCGAGAATCTCTACTGCTTCAGCGGTTTGCCCTTACCGGCTGTTTTCGTCCAGGCGACGCCACATGCTGACATTAGCCGGCGAGTGGCCAGTTTTCGGTTTGAGCTGCAGACGCTGGGGTCTCGGCCTGTTCCAGCAGACCTTCTCAATGCCTCAGGGTCCAGGGGTAAGTTTACGATCTCATTTTAATGGAAATGTTTTCTCAACTTCATTCATGATGTTGCTTCAGATCATCTTTTCGGTGGAGATGCCAATGAGGTTGAGTAGGTTCCTGTTTCTCCACAACGTGTGTTTGTCTCGGAGTCTTTGAAACCATTCTTTTAGAAAGCTGATGGATTTTCCAGAACTTGACGAATTATAAATCTGGAAGGCATGTCATAAATTTGGAATGTTGTGATAGTTTGTCATTTCATTAGCATTTTTGACAAGTGATCAGAGGGTAGCTCAAGCACAGACAGGCAGCAAGACCCTGCTTTGTCACATCATGACGAATCAACATTGCAGCACTCCCACGTAATGCAGGTATTGATTGTTATACCTGTCATAAACCCAGGATTCCTCGTGATCGATTTGCATCTGGGAGCTCGTTGAGTGTGGTCCAAAGGTGATTTTACGAGCAGGTAAACCATGACATTTGATACAACAACGCAGTACGGCTGAACAAAGCAAAAGGTGGCCGGATTATTTTTCATCTTCTCTCTGCATTCTCAGCTTACCTTGCTATTCCATCTTTTATACTTTTACTACACTCACACAAGACCCACCTCCGAGAAATAGCTCATTATTACCTCTGCCACTGAAGGTGAAGGAGGTTATGTTTTCACCGCTTTCTGTCTGTTTGTTTGTTGCGTCGCCAAAATAGGTGACCCTTATTGTCAGTATTTCTGTCTGTTTGTTTGGATGTTTGTTCGGTTGTCATCAGCATAATTGGTAGTAAACGTGGGCGGATTTTGACCAAACCTGGTTGGTAGGTGCATCTTATGACTGAGTGCTTTGGAAATTGTGATGGTTGCTGGGGACGCTTTGGTTCCCTAGCAACAACCGAAAAACCTTCAAAATCGGTACCGTTCACGCGAAATCAATTCCGAAAGCCATTATCCCACGTAGGGTTATGAAATTTAGCACGAATGATCTACAGGTGATGCTCTATCAAATCTATTCCGGTTTTTGTGATATATGGAATAGTTTACCCGCAGCGACCCCCTACAAATGGGGTATGCGCGAAAAATGGCGAAAATTGAAGGCCCCCTAGCGACCAGGTGAGTGCATCGATACGAATGAAACTTTGCAGGTTCATGGTACTCAATGACGACTACAACTTTGCCTCAGGACATATTGACCGATTTCGCTTAGGTCAGGGGTCAAAGGTCAATTGGTGAAAAAATCGATAATATGCGAGAGCTGGAGGTGCCTTTGCGCCAAATGCTACTCCTCCTAGGGTTATGGTCGGATGGTTATGAAAATTCACACTAATCGTCTGGAATACATTGTGCACAAACAATCGAGCCGGATTTTCGATTTAGATCTTTGTTCACCCACAGCACCCCCTCGAACTTTGGGGATTTCCGATTTCAAACCGCATTTTCGATACTTTTCATTCAAATGGATTATCAGTAGATGGAACTCGATGACATTTGGTTTGCATAATCTTAAGGTGATTCTCTATCCCCTATATGACC
>NC_140961.1:142114828-142202328 GCF_056783735.1 Eptatretus burgeri
AAGCCGGCATGTCAGTCATACGGAAAGCCTTATTCAAGTTGATAAATTGATGGAAAGCCATTTGTGCGACCATTGCAGTCACTCGCTAACATGTTGCTTACGGCAAGCCATATGAACAAAAATATCAATGTAAAAGTTCATTTGTTTCCATGAGATTAGTGCATCTTCTCCAGAGTCTGAGAAGGACCCCAAAACCGTGAGACTCACGGAGAGTCCGTGACAATTGACACGTCTTCACCTCTCCTCCGCACTTCCCTTCTTTCATACACCAATTCCTCCTCTTTATGGGTATGTAATTTGTAGATTCTTACTTCATACCAAAATGCAGATTCTGTGGCAAACATTGAACACCAAGAAACGCTTTAGTAGTGGGGCAACTTAGCTAAATATAGCATAACAATTGTGCATTTTGTGAGGAAAGCACCACATTTGGAACACTAGTAGCCAATCATATTATGAACAGATTTGGATATTGGGCCATCTCAAATTCAGCCGCTGATTAACTGCCATTTTCCTGAGTGTACGGCTGTGGCAGCCATTTTCCACTGCCATCAAAAATTTGAGATGGCCCAATATCCAAATCTGTTCATAATATGATAGGCTACTAGTGTTCCAAATTTGGTGCTTTCCTCACAAAATGCACAATTGTTATGCTGTATTTAGCTAAGTTGCCCCACTATAGTGGGATATTTCAATATTTATTTTTATCACTAAGTTTGCACCTTTGATTTTTTTTCTTCCTGGAGTGATTTTCACTCCACAACTGCAGAAACAAAATGGAAGTTTACAACTCTGATTTGTCGTCACAATGGAAAAAAAAAAAAACTCGAAGGGTTGTTTGTTTTTCTCCGAGTGTATATTTGGCGTTTGATGTAACTTTTACGTTAAAGTAATTTTACGTAGGAGAATTTTTTTTATGGCAAATAAACTGCTTCAATGGCTTTACAACTAATTTCTCGGTAATTGTTTCAATGTGTTTGTTTGAAAAAAAAAAAAAAATGTGATAATCTGGGTTCGAAAATCGGTTCGAAGTAGTGTGGTGGTTGAGTTACAGGATGAATCAAAGAGCATTAATTATACAACTAATGAAGAACGAGACTTTTTCCACTTCGGGTCCAAAAAGGTCGCGAACAAAAGCGCACCCTCTCCATATACTTCAGGTGCAGCTGCACGAGGAATGGTCAGTGGCTCACCCGTGGAGGAGGAGGTCTTTCAATGCCCCATTAGCCGTTAATAAAAGCAGGAATGCCTGCTTCGCCCGTCCACCCTGCCAGACGAGCCGATGCATCAGAAAAGACAGGGTTGGCGGCCCAGAGCAGGGATGATGGACGAGGGGGTGAGGGTTCGGCCCCAAAAAGAAGGAAGTGTGCACCGTGTTGGGGTTAGGGGTGGCACGGGGAGGGGGGAGCGATAGAGGCAGAGATGGCTGGTAATTAGGAGGCACTCCAGAGCAGAAGCGACACGGGCAGATTGTTGGTGTGCCATGTCTGGGTGCATTCCAGCGCAGCTTGCCCCCCATTCCTTGTGACTGCTGGATCCCTGCAGGCGTGGCTAACACAGCTGAGTGCACAGTTTTTTGTTAGTTTTTTTTTTATCCTCAGCCTGATGGACCAACACTATGCTGATCTGCTTTGTATTAGGGGGTGTAGCTTGTACAAGAGCGGTTCATTAGAAACCTTTTATTGAAACCGTTGAAGACAATTTCCAAAACAGCAGGATTTTGGCACGTCACTTGTGGGTAAATAAATGGACAGCTGATAAATGATTGGTGATTCACACAGTCAAAATTATCTTGAGTTTCGTGCCGTTTAAGCCTTTCAATTCACAAAGGCAGTTTGAGGTTGAAATATGTATTCATATATTTTACTGTCGAACATGTAAAAACTAGAGAGTTCATAGAGCACCTTACCCCGCGAAGTCTTGAGAAAAAGCAGATGGGTGGGGTCTGTGAGCGGAAAATTTGATTGGTTGTGATGATGCAAAATGGTGTAAATATTTTGTCCAAGTACTGATAAACGGAAGGGTTTTGAATGTGGCAAAAAATGCAATATGTGTTCCACACTGTTCAAGTATCTATCTATAATTCCAGCAATCTCTGTGTGTCTGTCTGTCTGTCTGTCTGTCTGTCTGCGACCGCCGTTTCTCGACAACCACTGGTCCGATCTAATTGAAACTTGCCAGGTATATTGCTGGGGACCTGAGGATGTGCCTTTTCAAGGTTTGATATTAATCGGACAAGTACTTCCCAAGTTATGGCCATTTATTTACCAAACCAATGACAAGACACGGTGCGATGACGTCACAATTGGCGTCACAATTCTTCTTCGTATTTTTTTCTTTTTCTTTTTTGCACGTACGGGCCCGCGCTAGTATGATTAAGTTTAAATAAAGTAAATATTTTAATGGTCATAGAATTTTTCGGAAATTTACCGCTGTTCGGCGTGTTTTAAACCACCTTTATTAAACACGTCACATTCGTTTTTCGTGCCTGTTGTTTGTGTCCTTTATGACATCCTTAAAACAGTAAGTTTCCTGTTTGGAATGATTTTCAATTTGGTTTCATTCCCAGACATGCAGACAGAGTAAAAAAAAAAAATCAAAAAATCTCTCACTCCTTTCTGCGCATGTGCGATCGGGACAAATTCACAGTCAAAGTACTGTTAAACTGCAGATTTATTTCCTGATTTATGTTCAATAATATAATATTCAATTGTAATTAAGTTGTTCCTCGATCATAAACTGACATTTGTAGACAGACAGACAGACAGACAAAGTGAACCAAATGCTTAGTTCAGACTTTCGTTTCACGTGTGCGAGGTAATAATATTGCAATGTCAAAATTTTGTGTCATTGACATAAGTTGCACAAGTGAGAGAGGAAGTGATATCACATTGGTCAAAACGTTATTGATAAACCAATATGACGGCCAATATAGTCACGTGTAACCTTAAGTTAAACGTCGGGGAGCTGAAATTTAGAGGAGACTGTCTGCACCATTAGATGGTGGGTTTGTTTCATGTCGTTGTGCGTTTAGCCGGTGAAGTCAGTTCAAAAATGGCTGTGGATTTGTGAGCGATCTTGAGCATTCTCAGGTGCAACCAACCGCAGGTCACTCAACAAATATTAAATATGTTGAACTCAACACTCGAGATCACTCGAAATATGAAATCACAGAAAAATTTCATATCATTCCTTGACGTTTGCAAACAATAATTTATTCTTATTACCTCCGACAACCGAAGGTGGAAGGCAGTAATGTTTTCACCCCTTTTCTGTCTGTCTGTCTGTTGGGTCGCCACAATAGGTGACCCTTCTTGCCAATAATTCTGTCTGTTTGTTTGGATGTTTGTTCGTTTGTCATCAGCATAATTGGTAGTAAACGTGGGCGGATTTTGACCAAACTCGGGTGGTAGGTACATCTTATGACCTCGTGCTTTGGAAATTGTGATGGTTGCTAGGGACGCTTTGGTTCCCTAGCAACAACCGAAAAACCCTCAAAATCCGGTACCGTTCACGCAAAAACAATTCAGAAAGCCATTATCCCACGTAGGGTTATGAAATTTGGCATGAATCATCTACAGGTGATGCTATACCAAGTATATTCCGGTTTTTGTGATGTATGGAATAGTTTACCCGCAGCACCCCCTATAAATGGGGTATGCACGAAAATTGGCGAAAATTGAAGGCCCCCTAGCGACCAGGTGAGTGCATCGATATGAATGAAACTTTGCAGGTTCATGGTACTCAATGAGTACTACAACTTTGCCTCAGGACATATTGACCGATATTGCTTAGGTCAGGGGTCAAAGGTCAATTAGTGCAAAAATCGATAATATGCGAGAGCTGGAGGTGTCTTCGCGCCAAATGCTACTCCTCCGAGGGTTATGGTCGGATGGTCATGAAAATTCACACTAATTGTCTGGAATACATTGTGCACAAACGATCGAGCCGGATTTTCGATTTAGATCTTTGTTCACCCACAGCACCCCCTCGAACTTTGGGGATTTCCCATTTCAAACCGCATTTTGGGTACTTGTCATTCAAATGGATACCGAGTAGTTATCAGTAGATGCAACCCGATGAGATTTGGTTTGCAGAATCTTAAGGTGATTCTCTATCCGCTATATGACATCCATTTTGTTCTATATCTTATAGTTTCCAAATGGTAACCCTCTCAACTTGGGTGCCCGAGGGCCATTGAGTATTCCCGCTGAAAATTCAAAGTACACTAGCTCCAAGACGGTTGAACCAAATTGAATGAATCTTTACATGCTTATAGACCGTAATGAGTACTACAACTTTGCTTATTTGCATAATGACCTATCTCGAGTAGTTCAGGGGGAAAAGGTCAATAAGTGCATTTTTGGGCGAAATTACCATTCAAGGCACCCTTGCTCCTACACGGGTTAACCGATAGGAATGAAAGTTCATAGGTACAGAGTACTCAATGAGTACTACAACTTTGTTTCAGGACATATTGACCTATCTCGGCTGGGTCAGGGGTCAAAGGTCAATGAGTGCATTGTTCGGGCAAAATGACCATTCAAAGCCCCCTTGCTTCTACACGGTTAACCGATTCGATTTCAATTTCGTAAGTACTTCGTACTAGATTATCTCAGATCAGGGGTCAAAGGTATTCGGATGCTCGACGACCCATGGCCGCCTACCAGCTTGTCTGTCTGTTTGTTTGATTGTGTGCAGGATATCTCAACAAGTTGTGGATGTATTCGGATGAAATTTGGTGGGCAGGTTGGGTGTGTGACACAACGACCTGATTAGATTTTGGTGAAGATCCGGATCCGGATCCGACGACTAGAGTTTTTAAAAGTGATTCTTCACCATTGAGAGATTGGGCCAAAAATGATATATAACACAATATCTCAAAAAGTTGTGGATGGATTCTGATGAAACTTGGTGGACGCATTGGCTGTGTGACAAGGCAGAATAGTTTCAATTATGGTGAATATCCGAATCTGGATTCGGATCTAACATTCTTTAAAGTGATTCTTCACCATTGAGAGATCGGGCTAAACTAATATATGGCACGATATCTAAAAAAGTTGTGGATGGGTTTGGATGAAACTTGGTGAAAAGATTGAGTGTGCAACAAAGACGAATTGCTTCGATTTTGTTTAAGGTCCGAATCCGGATCCAGATACGAGAATTATTTAATTTTTGAAGTGATGATCGGGCCAGAAACGATAGAAAGCATGATATTTCAAAAATGCATTGGGCCCGAAATGTTCATGTGGATCAGGCATGCGTGGCGGAGGTACGCACTCTGCCGAGTGCCCTTCTAGTTTGAAATTCAATGGTGCGAGTGCAAGGTGGGTACCAATTGATCTGCTTTTGGCAGACTTCAAAAGACTTTGGTACTCTGGTGTAGATGGGTTGGAAAGTCTGAAATCACCCCCACTCCCTCCACATTCCATGCAGTCAAGACTTACTACCTTGTGATGTCTCCTACAAAAGATAATTTGAGAATTTGTATATTTATATTGTTCCGGTTCTTGGAACCGTATGCATACAAACATACAGTTGTCCCGAAGTCAGTTATTCCGTCAAGTATATGTGTAGATAGAACCCCTCCTTGTGTTTAGTGGGATATCAAAGGGGTGCGTTGCGATGTTTTTTTTAGTTACATTAATAAATCTTTATATCCCCTCCATTATGAACCACAGTACCTTGCTCTCGCATGGGCGGAACAAACGCTTGTTCGCCTACTCGCCCAACCGGCGACTCGCTGTCCGAGGCAAAATCCTCTTGCAGTAGTTCCTTATTGGCGAGTCCGCACGTGTGGAGTGGGCGATCTTCCCGGTATGGCCAAAACCCCGCCCAGAAAGGGCAGCCCCATGGAAGCCCCGTCCAATCAGGGCGAACAGTGACGTCGGCTTCACCAAGGCCCCTACCCACTGAGGGCGATCTATAAATTATGACACTATCCTCAGGGTAGAGTGCTGAGAGGGTGAGCGAGAGAGTTGGAGGGTTCGTTGGTAGAGTGCTGAGAGGGTGAGCGAGTGAGCTGGAAAGTGAGTCTTTTCGTCTGGTGAGCTGGAAAGTGAGTCGTCTTGGGAGTGAGCTGGAAACCCTGATCCCCGCCTCGGACTCCGCTCTATTCGACCCGGGCTCTTTCGCAGACACGGTCTCCATGCGGGCGGCCGTGGACCGAGCCGCATGACCATTGGCAGGTGCCGCACCACGGAGCACCTCTTCCCTCCAACGTTCAGGTACCCGAGAGAACTGCGATCTCAGCTCACCTCCCTCTCTGGCAGCAAACGGTCCTTGGCCATACATCTGGGTTTATTTTTGTCTGAGTGTGCGGCGCCGTGTTTAAGTAGAATTGCATAAGTGTTTTTATTTGATCATTGTAAATCTTGCCTGTTTTATTCCCGCGTAAGTCTGCTCTGTGTCTCCTTTGTAAGTTGCTGTAAAATTGTCGCACCACATCTTTCTCTCATCTTCCCCTGCATAACATTCCCAATAAACCTGTTCCTGTACCACATACATTTCCTCGATTTCGTGCAAATAAATCATCGTAGAAATGTTCCCAGTTCGTTTTCGTCTTTTCCTTCATTGTTCCAGCATGGTTCGGATCTAAGTTCAGCCGGGTCTTATCCCCGATAATCTGTTCATTCTTAGGGGTACGTCCTTGGTAGTTCCGCTCAGCTGCATCCGATCCGGAGTTGGTAGTTGGTACTCTACCATAGTTGGTAGAGTGACCCGGTTCGGGCAAGGCGTACCACGAGGGCGTGGTTCCCCGGTAGACGACACCGCGTGGTTAATTAGGTAAATTGGTTCTAGAAAAAAAGACCCTACGCTACGTGGTGGAGGTATTGGCGTCCACGGTCGGCTAAGCGACCCGCCGCGTCACGGAGTTGTCCGTGAGCGATGGCCTGCAATTCCCCCACCTCGTGGGTACCACGAGCGTGGTTTCTGTCTTGGCCGTGTAGCATATCTGGGAGAGGGAACTCAAGGCAGGGGGGAAACCTCAATTCTCTCCACGTAAATGTGTATCATATAGCACCATTTTGTGGTAGCCGGAATTACAAATCATCTTCCTCTTATATAAAAGATAAAATATATAATTCACCGATAAAGAAAGTTGAAACAACTGATTGTATGCATTACGGTTTTGATGAAATTCGAAATTTTCAAAAAGTTTCATTTCATTCATTTGAAACGGAGGTTCAAACCAAAGCATCCAACACTGAGCTTTGCAGCGAAGCAGAAGTGGTTTTTGCTCACGCAACATATCAGCAGCAAGGATGGTTGGCGAAGGTGATGTTTGCTAACTTCCAAAAAGCAGATGAAAGATGACCAAGTTACAACATGCCGTGTTTTGATGAAATCCATCAGCTAAGCGACGGGTAAAGTTCCTAGTTTCATATACTCGGACCATATTGAGAGAAGAGACCCCGGGTGGCATAAAGTTCACAAATGATGACAACGGTTTGTTTTTGGTTCTTGTACGTGTCACGAGTGCAGAGGTTAGTGCACTTACCTTACCTGGTCTGGTTTCGATTCTCAGCCTGACTATTAACTGTCGGATTGGTGTTTTGAGGCAGGGCATTGCAACCCAAAGTACACTGTCCCAGGTATAGATGGTAAGCTCGGTGTCCCGTCTGCGAGCATTAATTGGTGGACTTTAAAAATCCCACGGTGTGTTTTGTCGAAGAGTATCACCACGAGTTACCACTGCTACCCTTGCCAAATTCCAAATTCATGTCATAACGTAGCACTCCTGCTGGAGAGGACTGGGAACAGCCAGCAGGAAAATTGTCCGTTACACCTATATGAAGAGGAGGCAATGCCCACGAGGACATGCTACATATGACAGGCGATGATGACAAGAGGGTTGATCAATAAGTGTTTGGCATAACATTAACGTATGTCGCACAATAGAATGAAGGTAACTAATGAGTTAAAGGTTGAACTTCTTGTAAAACGACCGTATAATAAAAAAAATGACTCCATCTCCTGAAGGTCATGGTGTAAGAATTGCTTGTCATCAGCCATTGTGGTCATCCCCATTAGTACAATTTGACAGAGCTAATCATTTAATTTCGAGCTCAACCACAATTATCTTGGCAAATTAGAGAGAGAGAGAGAGAAAAGAGACTTCGTCCGAAAGTTCCAACACTTAAATGTTTTGTTTTGATGTTGCTCTTGCAAATCAAAAGCTAATAGAGTCTGGCATTATGCGGAGGATTTATTGTCAGATTGCATGTTTTTGTGCCTCAACACATCATATGACATTCTTTGTTTTGGTTCTTAATGTCCTGATGCGGTACGAAGGACATGACACCGGAGTGTTTTTCAAATTAAAATTTCATGTAACCTCGGTTATCCAATCCGAGTGAATATCTCACGGCTGCTTGTCCACCAGCGGCACCTCCAAGCATTCTCATCATGGAGTTGCAGCAAAATCCACCAACGGTATCATTTATCTCGCAGGGAGGTCAAGGCATCAATGTGTGTGCCATACCTCGGGTGGACGTTAAAGATCTCATGGTGTCTTTATTGCAACAAGTCCCAAATTCCTGCCCTAACCCACAGAAGGTGTCCAATCAGCAGTTTCGGCCTCAACCGATGATGCCACTCACAGCAATGTGCTGCACACGAAAGAAGAGGACGAAGAAGAGACTCACGTGATCAATGGCAAAGATAATGCGTCACTAAATTTACCTGTTTTAGTGAACAACGGTTTTTTTTTTTTAATTTGGATTGGCACCGAGGAAGTGGACAAGAGAGTAAGAATAATCACCTGCTGCTTTTTCATGGAAATAAATGCATGCAGACATGCATCGTCTACCACGTGTGAGCTTCGATCACGACTAACGGAATTCTAAAAGCAACAGACTTCCAGATCCAGCCCTCTGCTTTCAATTGCAAATGTTGCCAGTGTTAATGCACTGCCATTCCTCACATCCTAAAGTCAACACCTCTGTTTTGGACCACATTGGCGAGTCACGAAGCCCAGATATCATTGCTGTGCCAATTTCTACTCCCAACACAAACCCCCTTCGAACTCACATTAAAAAACAGAAAATCAAAATGAGAGTTTTTGTATTCTGCACAAACAATGGATATACTTTACATTTTGGGTGCAATAATATGCTTATTCCAAATGTACACATGAAAGCTTCGGGAAGATAAGGAACGAGAGCATATAATGTTTCTGTATGTCTATGTATCGGAGCAAGGTGTCGTATTTTGGGGGAAATCGAACCAGTTGTATTTTAGTATTTGTATTCTGTAAGCAGAATGGAAATTAACATACAAATGGCTCACATTCATCAAAGGACTACACTGAATGCAAGTAGCCGTCGCAATTTGGCCCATCGTTGCCATGCTGCACTCCAGGGTCTCTGTCTGTCTGTCCGTCCGTCCATTCCTGTCCACACTCTAACTCCCAAAGTTTTCAACTTTCACGTTTCATATTTGGTACATAGGTACAGACTGTGGAGACGGTGTGTCGCGACATACGTTCGTCATCTAAAGTGGCTGCCATGGCAACCGGGATGCTGTTTTCCATGCAGTAGCACAATTCTGTATATTCCTTCTTGTTCGGGCGTATATTGTGCTCACTTGAGCTCTTGTTTCCTTTTTTTTTGCTTCGGAGTCACACGACACGTTAAAGTGACACACGTCAACAGCATGGAAGTACAAAGCTAGAAAGAAAGAGCGAAATAACCAATTAACAACTCAGCAACGCATCCTCCACATTCGTTGATGTTCAAGTTGTATTAAACATTTATTTTCACATCAAAAACAAAATCGAATCGAATGGAGCTTTCTTACAAGGAGTACGCAAAAATAATCAAATGATAACATGTCTGTATGGATAGTTTCCATTACATGTCAACGTACACAGTACACTAGGGGCTATGAGCCCGACCTTTGTCAGATACTCCAGCTTGTCCTAATTATACGTTAGAATAACCTTGTGCCTTGTAAGATCTCTATTTTATGCATTGAATATCATGGTCAACAAATCCTTCAACAGAGGGGACGGTGAAAGAGCCAAGAATAAGAGGAAACCCCCTCTGGCTGCCCAGATTGCTGTCGCTTCTGCGGTTAGACGGAGACTAAGCGTGTCTGCATTGCGGCCAATTGAGGTACATTCTGCCATTAGGCCCCCAGTATCAAGCCAGCCTTGGAGACGACTCCAAAACAATTGCAATTTTACTTTTTAATGTAAATAATTTGAAAAAAAAACCCATTATCCCACTGTCTGCCTGGATGGTGCACGAGTACTTTGACCTATATACCGTCAGCTGTCTCGTCTGGGTTTGATTCCTCACCAGACTATAAATTGTCATGTTGGTGTTTCACGGGGAAGGTGTCGTGTTTCACAAAAGTGCACCGTCCCTCAGATGGACGTTAAGTTGGGTGTCTGCTCGCATGAGGTTGGCGGATCTTAAAAGATGTTTCTCAACGAGTCGATGAGTTATCACCAGCACCCTGAACAAATCAAAAATTTCTGCCCAAATCACCTTCAGTCAAATGTCAGGCTCAGCTGGATATGTCTAGATCATTTGTATCTCCAGGACGGGACATTTAACTCTGAAGCATTTGCAATCTTTCTATCCGGAAGCAGTCGTACCATAACTAAATGCAATGAGATTGCCAATTTCACCAACAAGGTCATCATGACAGATGAGGCACACTTTGATTTGGCAGATTTAACTCTGCCAGATTTCTTCTTTTGGGGATTTCTGAAGTTTATAAGGAACATCCAACATCGATCGATGAATTGAAGGCAAACATCACCGCAACCATCCGCTCCATTGATCGAGAGACATTGCTTGCGGTAATGAACGATACGATGATCCGCCGTCGTGAATATGCACGAATTCGACAGCAGCCCATTTGTCTGATGTAATTTTTAAGAAATAAAGAAACAAAATCGATTTTGAAAACTTGCAGTATGTGCCGATGTTGTGTAGAAATTTTATTTTATTTGGTTTAGAAACAAAAAAGTTTACAAGGATAATAAAACCGTCAGATATGAACGCCAAACCCTGGAGTTGTCACCCCTTTTTGAGTTTGTGTCAGCATCATGTTCTTAGGACCTCCCTCTGAAATGTCTTTGTTATCACTGAACGCTCTTTTATTAGTTTGATTCCTGTCTGTTTTGGCTTGAACCATTCTCTGTTCAATGGTCTAATGGGGGAGCATGGTTAACCGTAAACAGGAGAGCTTATTATCGCAGGTGAAGCTCGGGCTTGATGAGCCAAAAGACCTTTTCTGGTGTCTGATGTTTTTTTTTTTTGTTTTTTTTAAATATTTAGATTGTTTTATTGCATTTAAAGATGTTGCGAGCTAAAGTGTCCCCTCAATTGTTTTCCAGCTGTCTGCAGGCCGTGTAACAACACAGAATTGCTGCTGGCAGTGTGCACCAGCGACGTGGGTAAGTCTGGCAAAGCTGGGAATCTACTTCTGATCTTCACAACCCACCTTCTCATGATTTCATCTGTCATCGAACAAACCTTGCAGCACAGATTATGATAATGTCATAGGTGGTAATCACATCGGTAGCTTAATGCATATTGATTAATTCTGCCGGTTGCATCATCATTGCTGCAGCAGGGCTGTTAGCAGGGCTGTCTCTGCACATTTGGGTAGGAATTTGCAATTTGTTCAGGGTTCTTGCAATAACTCACCAACTCCTATCAAAAGACACCGTGGGATCCTTAATGCCCACTGGAAATCAATGCTGGCAGTCGGGTTCCCAGGGATGGCACACTCGATGATGCAACGTCAGTCAGTCTGACAGCCCACAAAGAATCGGTCGGACGGTTTATCTTCATTCAGGAATCAAACCCAAACGAATTCCGAACCCAATTTAGCAGTGAATTTGCTTCCTCAACCCCATCCTGACTGATATGTAGTGCTAGTTATTGTGGTCTGGCAGCTTAGCTCAGCAGAGGAAGCATACTCACATGTGATGGCATCTTGGCTCGGATGTAGCGTATTCACATCGGAGCTATATAGTGTGGGTTTAATTCCCAACCTGAATATAAATTGTTATGCTGGTGCTTCGCAGGCATCAATGCCACCATCCTTAAGAGACATGTTAAACTGGGCGTCCCATGTCCGTACCATTAGAGCTGGTGGATGTTAAAGATCCCACAGTGTCTTTTGCAAGAGTAGTTGGTGCCCTGCCCAAACTCCAAATTCCTACTAAACCTCGAGCATCCTGCGACAGAGTGGCAACCTGTCCAGGGTAGCTTCCTCGCCAGCAAACCTCCATGACTTGCCATGAGTGCCCCGATGCTCTGTGATGAGTAATGATAGACAGATGGCAAAAAGTATCCCTATCTCCCTCTGATGAAGCTGTGCCACATCGGTTCTGAACTTGAGAAACATTATTTTAGCCATAAATGTGAAGGTGGTTTGGCAGATACGGTAATGATAATAATATAGCATCCCCTTGAAAATTCACCCTCAGTAAACAAATTGGAATTTTTATGATTGCTTGAAACACTCGCTCCCGACAGTGTGGGAGCGGCCAGGGTGGATCGTGTTATTATCATTATTATTATACTGTTGTCATTATTGTTTTTTGTTGTTAGCTCATCTGCCACGCTGTGGGAGATGGGGTTTTGAAATTGTGTGTGTGTGTGTGTGTGTGTGTGTGTGTGTGTGTGTGTGTGTGTGTGTGTGTGTGTGTGTTACTGTATGTGAAGACCACAACCTTTTTACGATTTCAGCTTCTTGTCAAAGGGTAAAGTCACAGTAAGTACAAACAGGTATTATCAGCGCATCCGCTGTGCAGCGCGAGACGGCCTGGTTTTGCAATCGCTTCCATGTTTCTTGATTTACCATTTGAGCTTTTGTCATCAAATTTTCAACAAACCTTTATTATGAGAACATGAATAAAATGAACAATGAACATAAAAAAATATATGTTTTTAGCTGTTGTTTTTGTCAAGTTTAATTTGAGTACAAAGCTGATGCGGATCGCATCCTACCTCAGAATTTTGAGATGCTTTCGAGTTACTTTTGTTTTTTTTTTTGGGAGCATCCTTTGTAAAAAACGTCCAAAGATCCACCAGAACACAGAATTTTTCCAAGGTGGAAAATGGCAAAAAAAAACAAAACATGGGAATTCCTTGTGATTTTTTTGCAGTCGAGGTGAAAGCAAAATAGGCGAAACGCGTGCGAAAATGAGATGTAGTCATCCGAAGCGTCACTCGTGATACCCTCTCCCACCACCGCCACCGCCACATGGAGCGGCGCCACTCGGAACACCTTTACATCGAGAATTCGTGCCGGTCTTACCTCTCTGGTGGATCGTTCTGGTTCATAAAATGAGGTTTTCACTTTTCCTCTTTAAAGCTTGTTTCATTCTCATACGAGCGTTCGTCATTGTGTCAAAATTGCATCACCTGCAAGTCATTGACTCAGGAGCAATGTGCTCGCTGCTCCCTGTTGGGATTTGTGCTTCCGTTGCGGCGATCAATGCAGATGTGTCCATTTTAACAAGTTGAACAAAATGAATCAGCGACAGGTTCTTGGGGAATTTGTTGATTTACATAAGAAAACCCATAATCGAGGAGAGGCCGTTCGGCCAATCGTGCCAATGTCATCAAAAACATCAATCAATAGACTCAAATATCCTGTCACTTTGCCGTCCATTAATTCAAACCTCAACCCAACAATCGACTACGACTATTGGTTTAACAGCCCAACTGATTCCCACATTGTTGTGGGGTCGGACATGGAAGATTTTTCGGCCAAATCTTTCATGAACCACCGAGCCAGGCGTAATGGTTTGGTTGAAGGTGCTCGAGGCAGGAAGTTCTAATTTCATGATGGTGTCGGCAATAACTCCTCTACTCTTCAGGAAATATTTCCATGGGATTCACAACATGCGCTAATGAATAGAGCCGGTAGACCGGTCCATCGGCTCAACATCCTCTCGATGAACCGTGCACACATTGATGCATCGGTGCAAAACACCAAGGTGACAGATTACATCCAGGTCAGGATTCAAACCCAGGCTCAAGAGTTCAATGGCGAGCGCAAATATCTCTCGACTATCCTGCCACCCGTAAAAAAAATGCAATCATCTCACGTCAAGTCTTGAGTGTTAAAATGGTCTTTTAATGTCACAATCACCACCCAGACTACATGCGCGCCGCATGTAAATGCCGCTCAGATATGACAATTATCACTTGATCTCGCACTTGAGGTTCACCCTTCCAAGAATCCTCATGAGGATGTTGCAGTGGTTTCAGACCAAAAATATACCACTTGCGGCATCACGGTGAATTACTCTCTCAACCCATGCATGGAATTTGGCTTTGGTCCACCCAAAGGCCCGGCCTATCTCTGCAAAAGATGCAGTGGGCTTTAAGTTGTCCACAGAGCGACAACAAGCAGATAAGAGAGCCAGTGTATCATCCCATCTTTAGGGTGGCGCGTTTTAAGATGCAGTTCTTTCTGCTGGTACTGCACCAGATGTGAGGCTTAGTCAGATCCAATCCATTGGGCATGGAACCCAGAACTTTGTGGCTCAAACCATTTCAAACACCTGTAGCTGAACATCAGTCTTGGCCAGCCGGTTCATGAAAGATTTAGGCGAAAAACCTTCCCCCTTCGGACCCCACAAGAAGACGTATTAGTCGGAAAGTTAGGTAACGTAAAACCAGAAAACAAAATTTGAAGTCTCAGAAAATCCTTATTTTTTTTTTTTCTTATAACTGTGGCTTAACCCCTCTTACATTCATTAATCCTGTCGCTCTGACCCTTCATTGAAAAATTCTCTTTTCATTGCTGCACGTGAAACAAATGCCTGACCTGCAAGTCCTGTACCCCCCCCCAACCCCCCTGCATGAAAGAAAAAGTCTGCTAAGAAGGTCACGGCCACATTAAACATGAGCTAATAACATCTGCTTGGGATTAGCACACCTACTGCATTGGAATGGCTGTAACACGCATCTCATACCGCATGTTGACTGCGCTCAGTTTCACTTCAATGCGCCACTTCTTCTTTACTCCAAACCGTTACTGAATGCGTTTCCCATTCAATCGCTGTGTTAAGAAGTCACGTTCGTGAGTGACAATATAATGGTCTCATCCAGTCGGAGTCATTCATTAACTGAAACCTCAGCTGTCAGTGTAATTCGATTAGCATATAAATTAAATAAAAGAAGAAGAAGAAGAAGAAAAAAACTCTCATTGATAAAGCAACATCTGTCTGTGCTCCTCCGGTGCAAGAAAATGGATCTTTGTGACGTTTACAGTTTTAAGAGAACGACTGATGTGTAATGTCTAGTAAGCCGAGCGATGAATGTGAAGCGGCGTTTAATGGCCAAAGTTCTTTTGTTGTAAATTTATTTAAATAAATACAAAAACAGAATGGGTCTTAACATCCACATTGGCTGACAGGGTGACCTAGAGGTACGTCAACTCACCTCTAAACTGTTTAATCTGGGTTTGAATCCTCACTCAGCTATAAACTGTCGTCCTGGTGTTTCACAGGCTGGGTGAATCAACAATGTGTGTGTCGTCCCTTGGATGGACGTCAAATGGGTATCCCATCTGCCGGCATTTGTTGACGGATGTTCAAGTCCAATGGTGTCGTTCGTGAAGAGTCGGTGAGCTGTCGCCGGCACCCTGGGCAAATTCTAAATTCCTGCCATAACTAGCAGAGGGCATTGCATCAGCAGCATGGCCATGCCCTCAGCCAATGATACTACCCCACAGCCTTGTGCTGCATACGAACAAAGAACATTCAGTTCAGTTTTTCGCAGAGGGCTGAATGGAAGGATAGCTTACAGGTGTGCGCACTCACCTTTGAGCTGGCTATCTTGGATTCTAATCTCAACCAAGCTTTGAACTGTCTTGGTGCTAATGCATGCAAGATGAGGCATCGATGCTTTGATGCCACTTGAGCTGACCACATGAAATGGCATAGCATGCCTGGCCTGTGTTGTGTATGTGTGTTTGTGTGCGTGTATGTATGTATATATATATATATATATATATATATATATATATATATATATATATATATATATATATATATATATATATTATACAGATGATTCACCAACAAGCGATGAAATCATTCTGGCAGCTCAGCGGATGTGTAGCATTGGCATTATCATGTGTGTACTATTGGTAAATGTCTTGACAACGTGGAGGAACTCTGGGAAAGTTTACATTGTGTAGCCTTTCATGGTTGCTTCATGCAGCTTCTTTAGCCAGAAGAGCATGGGAGCAGTCATATCTATCTATATATCTGTATATATATATATATATATATATATATATATATATATATTTTTTCGATATATATATATATATATATTCATCTTGAGCAACAAAAGGCGTGTTTGTGTTGGCAACTTGCCGACTTCTTTCCATCCCTTGTCGGTGTTGCTGGATTTGTACCCACCACAATGACCAACACCATGGTTTTACAATTGAATTCCTTTGCACCACTGCATATTCCTTCCTGAGCACATATACTATGACTGTGCGTCATCCATGGGAAGGACGTTAAACCGGAGCACCAGTTGTTCGGCAATGGGCATTGGTGCAGTTTAAAGAGCCTAATATGTCTTTAGCAAAGAGTGGGCGAGTTATCGCCGGCACCATGCACAAATTATTAATTATTGCCTCCTTCGGTGGAACCTCAGGCCTGGTCATCCAGTTTGTGACGGACTTGGTCCTGAACCGTTCCTCGGCTGACCGCACAAGAAGTTGGGAATAAATGTGGTCGTTACATAAATAGTTAAGTAAACCATTGTTGTTGAAGATAGTTTGTAAATTTGTACATTGCAGTGATGAAACAATTACAGCCAGAAGATGTTTGTCACACTCTAACCATCGTATTCTTTTAGTTTATGTGGAACTTTACAGAATGGTTGAGAATTTTTTTTTTTTTTAATATTTAAAGGAATCTTCCTGGAGGAGTGAAACATTCCACAGCTGCAATCCTCGTAGCAGTCATCATGTGCTCAGGAAGGAAAAATGCAGAGGTGCAAAGGAATTCGCTTGTAAAACCATGGTGTTTGTCATTGTGGTGGGTGCAAATCCAGAAATACTGACAAGCGACGGAAAGAAGTCTGCAGGATGCGAACAAAATTGTCCCTTTTGTGACTTAAAATTATATATATATATATATATATATATATATATATATATATATATATATATATATATATATATATATATATATATATATATATACACACACACAATACAAGACAGGCCATGTGTGCTTTGTCATGTTGGGCGGCCAGTTCAAAGCTCATGGTCGAATCTCTCCCCCGATCCCCCCCTCCTCCCCACTTCCCATCCCTCTTTGACTTCAGGCCGTGTTTGGGTTATGGCACACTTCAGCAAACCACTGAGAAAATCATTCACAATTCAGTCCACAGAGCTGTCCTCGTTTCGTTGCGACTTTTTGAGATCCTGTTGTATGATGAAACTTTACACCTTGCTTGTAAATCCACATTTTTTTTAATTACACAAATTTTTTTTTTTTTTTTTTCAGATACAGCTGCAGGAAACGAATCTCACAATTGATGTCAACAATAATTGGAATTCTAATCCAGTTTGGAATGCAATGCTGGGGCCTTCATTTATTATGCATTCCAATATGGTGGAATTTTGAACTCCTGTTGCACCTTCACTTCCTTCGGTGTGATCTCCTTCCAACCTTAATACGAGTTCCTTTACAAGAACCTTCAATGCAGGAGGAGGCCATACGGCCCATCAAAGTCTGTATTAGTATCTACCGTACATTGTCCGTGCTCTATCCTTTTGAAACGCCGAGGCTCATGCAAGGCAGCAGCACGTACCATTTATGAAGTCTTGTGTGCGACTCGGCTAAGGTTCGAACCACTGAACTCCCAGACTCACAGAGGATGCTCTAACCATTACGCCACTGAGTCTGGTTCTTTCCCTTCTCTCTCTACTCTTGCCATACTCAGCAAACTTCTTTTCTCTCTCCTATTCTTTTCCCTTTTCTTTCTTTACTCAACTTTTTACTTTCTCACTTTAGTCCGCCTCCTACCCCCTCCAATGCGTACATGATGAATAGACGGCCACTGGAGTAAACCTGCTTTGTTGGTAAGTGACTAACTTTGAAAGGTGCCACTACTCTGTTCAACAAAACTCCTAGGCAGGCATAGGATGGAACATTTTGAGCAGAAATTGTTTTGACCCAAGGAACGCAATATGGCTCTCGTGGATAATATCCATGAAAAATGAGTGGATCTGATCCTTTTTTTCCATTGGAGACCCACTATCCGTGGAGCTGCTGTCGCAGCGATAAAGCAAGACAGGTCCTGATGAAGCAAAGTCGTCAACCGTATACTTCACCCCCGTTCAATGTAACCTTCTTGATATGTTGGCCCCTGCTGACAGCATTTTCAGTTCGATCACGAGGTTCTGCTGGAATCCAACCTAGGAGCAGACAGTTCAGAGGCGAGAGGTGTCTGAAATAAAGCTGTTTATTTCATTTCGCTACTAATCCAATGCATTGTTTGATCATCATCCCAAAAACAGTTACAACCGAGGACTTTAATCGGAAGAAGAAAAACTTGGCAGACATAGAAAGCAGGGACAACAAAGAACCACTTTCCATTCTCTGACGCTTCCCGTCCACGCCCACAGTCTTCCCGGCTGCTTTTAAAGCATCACCATTACAGAGGTGGTCATTGTGTCTCTTCACTCCCTGTGCCTGGGATGAGCTTGCTGAACAAACGCTGACGGTCGTCCGTGAATAGTCGGATTGACAGCGCCAACTCCCGATCCAACAATGAAGACTCTTCATTGTCTTTTGGCCAAGGGCAAGCCCCGCTGGCGTTGGCAGGCACGGCTGCCCTCTTGGGTCTTGTGAATGACAAATTGCGTGAGAAGAAGGGTCTTTCAGGGTGCTTCTCGAAAACTAGACTTGAACCTGCATTCTTTCGGCCATTCGATTCTACCTAGTTGCATCATACTTATATATCAAGGTCATTGTATGTTTGTTGTTTTTTTTTTTTTTTTGTACATCATACATTCTTGTTTACTCAAGTAATTCAAGAATACGCACCGCACACCTTTTTAACATTGATCTAAGACTCATGGCAGGTGCTTGTACGTGTACCTTGTTTATAGCAAACGTAGTGAGCTTCATACTTAACGCGTGCACATGAGAGAATAGGAAACAACAACAACAACAACACAATACCCTGGCAATTTGGAATCCGTGTCGTTGGCTATGACCCTTTTGCATCCGGTTTTTTTTTTTGCTTCCGGTTTTGTCATGGGGAATGATGCATGCCAGGAGATAAAGGCATCGTCAGAGACATGAAAGACCCAATTATCAGACATGGTGTATATTTCCTCCACTGCTTTTAATAAAGATAACGCCCACATCATCAAAAAATAATTTTTAATCGTGATTTACATTATTTGATCGCTGATCCCGAATCCAGGCCGAAGTAACCGGAAATTGCGTATACAGTTGTGAACAAGTTATAGGTAAAGTCAGAAGCAAATAAAAGAAGAATTCTAGGTTCGCTTCTTGGCTTTGCCTATTCCATATTACTTGTAACGAAGCTTGCATGTTCATGAGTATATTATTAAAACGACACCTGCATTACTTTTAAAGGCGTGATCCATCTCTGGGCGCAGACTTATCCCGTTCGAGTGAATCGAGCTGGACTGATAGTATCAGGGTGTTTTTCCTATCCCTTCACTGCAGAATTATTTACCCCACACGCACATGAAGCAAAAAGTGGGATTGAGCAATTGGTTCACAGTCTGTCTGTCAACAAACATCAGTTTATGACCGAGGAACAACTTAATTTTAAATGAATGTTATATTTTGGACATGAATCGGAAAACGGACCTGCAGTTGAACAGTACTTTCGGATCCCGCTATTCGTGGGGGATACATTCCTGAAAAATGCCACGAATGTCAAATCCGCAAATGTCAGGGCATTGTTTCAATGGGAAAAGTGGGGATAGGTTTCTGGCAGTTCGTGATTCATGAAAGAAAATCAAAAATCCCATTAAAAATCACAAAAAACTGCAACAAAGCCCACAAAAAACTGAAAATACAACCGCAAAAACCTGCGAAACCATGAATACGCCCACGAAAAAAAACGGTGAAACCATGAATACGCCCACAAAAAAATTGCAAAACCGTGAATACGCCCATGAAAAAAACACGAAAACGCGAATACGCCCAAGAAAAAACCGCGAAACCACGAGTACGCCCACGAAAAAACCGCAAAACCGCAAATACGTCCACGAAAAAACTGCGAAACCGTGAATATGCCGACGAAAAAACCACAAAACCGCGAATACGCCCATGAAAAAACCACGAAACCGCAAATACGCCCACGGAAAAAAGGCGGAACTGCAAATACGTCCACGAAAAAACCGTGAAACCGCAAATACCCCACGAAAAAACCGTGAAACTGTGAATACGCCCACGAAGAAACTGCAAAACCGTGAATACGCCCATGAAAAAACCGCGAAACCACGAATACGCCCACAAAAAACCCCGCAAAACCACGAATACACACACGAAAAAAAACCACGAAACCGTGAATACGCCCACAAAAAAAACACGTAACCGCAAATATGCCCACGAAAAAAACAGCAAAACCGTGAATATGCCCATGAAAAAAACCACGAAACCGCGAATAAGCCCATGAAAAAACCACGAAACCGCAAATACGCCCACGGAAAAAAGGCGGAACTGCGAATACGTCCACGAAAAAAACCGTGAAACCGAAAATACCCCCACGAAAAAACCGTGAAACTGTGAATACGCCCACGAAGAAACTGCAAAACCGTGAATACGCCCATGAAAAAACCGCGAAACCACGAATACGCCCACAAAAAACCCCGCAAAACCACGAATACACACACGAAAAAAAACCACGAAACCGTGAATACGCCCACAAAAAAAACACGTAACCGCAAATACGCCCACGAAAAAAACAGCAAAACCGCGAATACGCCCATGAAAAAAACCACGAAACCGCGAATACGCCCAAGAAAAAACCGCGAAACCACGAGTACGCCCACGAAAAAAACCGCAAAACCGCAAATACGTCCACGAAAAAACTGCGAAACCGTGAATATGCCGACGAAAAAACCACAAAACCGCGAATACGCCCATGAAAAAACCACGAAACCGCAAATACGCCCACGGAAAAAAGGCGGAACTGCAAATACGTCCACGAAAAAACCGTGAAACCGCAAATACCCCACGAAAAAACCGTGAAACTGTGAATACGCCCACGAAGAAACTGCAAAACCGTGAATACGCCCATGAAAAAACCGCGAAACCACGAATACGCCCACAAAAAACCCCGCAAAACCACGAATACACACACGAAAAAAAACCACGAAACCGTGAATACGCCCACAAAAAAAACACGTAACCGCAAATATGCCCACGAAAAAACAGCAAAACCGTGAATATGCCCATGAAAAAAACCACGAAACCGCGAATAAGCCCATGAAAAAACCACGAAACCGCAAATACGCCCACGGAAAAAAGGCGGAACTGCGAATACGTCCACGAAAAAAACCGTGAAACCGAAAATACCCCCACGAAAAAACCGTGAAACTGTGAATACGCCCACGAAGAAACTGCAAAACCGTGAATACGCCCATGAAAAAACCGCGAAACCACGAATACGCCCACAAAAAACCCCGCAAAACCACGAATACACACACGAAAAAAAACCACGAAACCGTGAATACGCCCACAAAAAAAACACGTAACCGCAAATACGCCCACGAAAAAAACAGCAAAACCGCGAATACGCCCATGAAAAAAACCACGAAACCGCAAATACACCTACGGGGAAAAAACGCGAAACCGCAAATACCCTCTCGAAAAAACCGTGAAGCCGTGAATATGCCCACAAAAAAACTGCGAAACCGCAAATACCCCCTCGAAAAAACCGTGAAGCTGTGAATATGCCAATGAAAAAACTCACGAAACCGCGAATACGCCCACGAAAAAACCGTGAAACCACAAATAGGCCCACAAAAAAAACCACAAAACCACGAATACACCCACGAAAAACTGCGAAACCGTGAATACGCCCACAAAAAAACCGCAAAACCGCGAATACGCCCATGAAAAAACCACAAACCGCGAATACGCCCACGAAAAAACTACGAAACCGCGAATATGCCCACGAAAAAACCGCGAAACCACGAATACGCCCACCAAGAAACACCAAAACGCCAATACACCCACGAAAAAAGCCACGAAACCGTGAATACGCCCACAAAAAAAACCGCGAATACACCCACGAAAAAACCCACGAAACCGTGAATACCCCACGAAAAATCTGCGAAACCGTGAATACGCCAGGAAAAAAATCGCGAAACTGCGAATACGCCCACCAAGAAACGCCAAAACGCCAATACACCCACGAAAAAAGCCACGAAACTGTGAATACGCCCACAAAAAAAACCGCGAATACACCCACGAAAAAACCCACGAAACCGTGAATACCCCACGAAAAATCTGCGAAACCGTGAATACGCCAGGAAAAAAATCGCGAAACTGCGAATACGCCCACGAAAAAACTGTGAAACCATGAATACGCCCCAGAAAAAAACCACGAACCTGCGAATATACCCACGAAAAAAAACGCAAAACCGTGAATACGCCAGGAAAAAAACCACGAAACCGCGAATATGCCCACCAAGAAACGCCAAACCGCCAATACGCCCACGAAAAAAACTACGAAACTGTGAATACGCCCACGAAAAAAAAAACCGCGAAACCGCAAATATGCCCACAAAAAACTGCGAAACCGCGAATACGCCCACGAAAAAAACTACGAAACCGTGAATACCCCACAAAAAATCTGCGAAACCACGAATACGCCCACGGAAAAAACCGTGAACCTGCGAATACACCCACGAGAAAAACGGCGAAACCGTGAATACGCCAGGAAAAAACCACGAAACCGCCCACAAAAAACTGCGAAACCACAAATACGCCCACAAAAATCCGTGAACCATGAATACGCCCACAAAAATCCGTGAAACCACGAATACGCCCACAAAAAACCGCCAAACCACGAATACGCCCACAAAAAAAACCACGAACATGCCAGGAAAAATCCGCGAAACCATGAATACGCCCATAAAAAACCCGCGAAACCACGAATACGCCCATAAAAAAACCGCGAAACCACGAATATGCCCACAAAAATCCTCGAAACCACGAATACGCCCACAAAAATCCGTGAAACCACGAATACGCCCACAAAAATCCGTGAAACCACGAATTGTATTCGGATCTGGATGTATTCGTATTCGGATCTTCAAAGTTGTATTCGGATCTGGATTAAATTTGGTGAACAGGTTCGGTTTGTGACAAGGACAAACTGATTAGATTTTGGTGAAGATCCGGATCCGGATCTGACGACTAGAATTTTTAAGTGATTCCTCACCATTGTTAGATGGGGCCAAAAACGTTATATACAGTATATATATATATATATATATATATATATATATATATATATATATATATATATATATATATATATATATATATATATATATATATATATATATATATATATATATATATATATATATATTGTTGCGAATTCGCGCCCGCCGGCGTGCGGACGGCCGCGTAACTCGAATCACGGCACATCACCCACCGGACGGACAATTCTGTCGTGACCCTCTCGGACCAACGCCGAGAGCTAGTCACGGGTAGGCCTTTCGACCTCACCACAATCGCGCGAATCGGCCACCCGCGTAGGATCGGGTTGTTCGCCAAACTCGACCTACCTAAGTACCAATGCGGATGGTAAACCGGGCGATTGTACCTCGCCGCAGGTCGACTCCGGACACGAGCTGCTTGGGCGCCCCTTTCCATACTATCGGGATAACCGAGCGGTGTTATCGTCGACCTGGACGGTTCAGATTAATTACCGGGATGTTGCACCCACTATGAACCCTTTACGTGAAGCAAGATGGAGGGTCAATTAAAAGGAAGGAGACGAAGCGAAACGGGCACAGTTCAACATGCAAGCACTATATTTCCCAGCACACGGAAAGCACGTATATACAGCCATACAGAATCGAAATGCACATAAAGCAAATGTGATACAACCAACTAACGTGCACACACGGCAACACTTACACAGTTATACTTCACAGACGGCGCCAACACACATTTACACAAAGGCAAAGGAAAGAAGCCACCCTCACAGACAAGGAGGCAGACGGGCCCGTCGGCCAAATGTGCGCATGACCTGGAGGAGCGGCCAGGTCTGCGAGACCGGGGAGGTCTTACCTGCGTCCTCATGACGCGTTGGCGGGCAAGCCGCAAATGTGGCCGCGCTGCTGTGCCCCGACTCCGTGCTCCTTGATGGGTTTCGATGGCACAACGTTTGGGGTGGGGTGGGAACGGGGCCCCCTTTTGCACTATCTCAGCGCGGGGAAAATGGGGAATTGTTGATGCCCTGGGGGAGGGGAATGGCTATCTGAGTTGGGTCCCATGACGAGATGAGCGATCCCCCACACCGTAACCTCGTCGCCGACCGCCGTCCTTCTCGCCTCAGACCCGAGCTCCCTTGCTTGCAGTTCCACCGCCCTCACTCCCCTCAACTCCACCAACGCAACGCTCCTTGTCCCCAAGAGCAACCTCTCGACGACACTCTCAAAGCAACTCCAAAACCCAACTCTCTTTGCGAGTCGCCTTGCGCTCGTCTCTTTATAGCGCTCAGGAGGCGCCGATGTGCAAATTTTGGGATCAGAATGCGATTGGAGGCGGGGCCACGCAACCCCCCCCCACCTGGTCAGCCATTGGTCGGGCAAAAATGGGCGTGAACCTCTCCTGATCCTAAAATTTGCATATACGGACTTCGCATACACATGCTTGGAGGCGTGGCCAAGCCGCCCCGCGCTCGCCAATTGGACGGAGGAGAAGTGGGTGTGAAGCGTTTTTGATCCGAATTTTCCTCTCGGAAAGGCCACCATTTGCGCTCGCGGCTCAGTGCGATCAGCACCAATCGCCGAATGGGCCCGAGACAGCCCGACGTTCAGTGCTCACAGGTGGTGCGGGAATGGCCGTGGAAGCGATGATGTGGGATGAATTCGTGAAGGTGAAGGCGAAGGTGGTGGAGGGTCTTCTGTGGTGAGGGTTGGCATTGTGGTTGTTGTCTGCGGGTTGGAGCGTGGTTGTAGTTGGTGATGATGGCTGGCGTGGTGGTTAAGGTTGTAGTGTGATGGCGGTTGAGACGTGGTTGGTTCAAAATAACGGCAGAAAAAATGGCTAACTCAAAGCGTCGCAGCCCGGATGAATCACATAAATTCCCTCTATACAACAGGTTTGGGCTAACTACACATGTACCTCTGAAGATATCTCTCCTGAGGGCCCTTTATGGTGTAATGCGAATTTCCACAGCCGTAACAATATATAGCACAATATCTCAAAAAGTTTGGACAGATTTGGACAAAACTTGGTGGACACTTTGGGTGTTTGACAAGGAAGAATTCTTCCAATTTTGGTGAAGATCCGAATCCTTATCCGATAATTTTTTAAGTGATTCTTCAACATCGAGAGATAGGACTCAACTAATATACAGCAAGATATCTCAAAAAGGTTGTGGATGGATTCGGATGAAACTTGGTGGACAGGTTGGGTGTGTGACCACAACTAATTGATACGATTTTAGTGAAGATCTTAATCCAGATCTGGATTCGAGATTTATTTAGTTAACCTCCGCCATCGAAGATCGGAGGTTACTGTTTTCACCCCTTTCTGTTTGTTATCTTGCCAAAACGAAGTTTTTGCAAGATATGTTAGTCAGCTTGTATGTTTTTATTTTATTTTATTTTATTTTTTGTTTGTCTGTAATCACGTATAAAAAATTCTGCAGAACACAGTTATCATTGGAAATTTTTGTAACTTCGCATATCAGAGGCCTATAGAGGTCCCTTTTAGCGCATAAAATTTTGAAGGTCAAGGTCACAGGTCAAGGTCACTTTGTCACAAATCAGGGGAGTCGACGAAACCCTTATTTTTTGAGTAATTTTGATCAGATCGTCTTCAAACTTCATGGGAATAGAGTTCATGGTCTGGCGCTCAGCTGATTAATTTTTCGTGGCGATTGGCCTTGACCTTCATATGTTTTTTTTTTTTTTTGTCTGTAATCACATATAAATCACTCTGCAGAGCACAGTTATCATTGGAAATTTTTGTAACTTCGCATATCAGAGGCCTATAGAGGTCCCTTTCAGCGCATAAAATTTTGAAGGTCAAGGTCAAAGGTCAAGGTCACTTTGTCGCAAATCAGGGGAGTCGACGAAAGCCTTATTTTTTGAGTAATTTTAATTGAATCTTCTCCAAACTTTATGGGAATGTAGTATATGGTCAGACGCTCAGCTGATTCGTTTTTGGTGGCGATTGGCATTGACCTTCATGGTTAGCGCCTGAGGTCAAACATATTTGACCCCAAGGTCAAATTTTCAAGTTTTAGGAACCATATCGTGTAGTACCTCAAATTGAACACCTTGATGAGTGCTTTCTAGATATGTCAAGCTTTAGACATTATGACGTCATTTGGTGACGTTATGAGGCAAACACATATTTTTCATGGCTACTCTGTAGAACGATTCTCATCGGAATCTCTCGTCGGCAGATATTCCTCAAGGAGTCGCTCCTGGTGGATAGCAGCTCTGTTCACCTCAGTGTGACCTTAAAGAACTCACATGTGGTCACCTTTTGGCAAGATACGGGTCACCCTGCGGGTGACATTGGTTTATTTGTTTGTTTGTTTCTTTGTGAACAGTATTACGGAAAAACTCCTCGACGGATTTCGATGAAACTTGGTGGGGGGGGGGGGTTAGGTATGGTCCAAGGATCATGCCATTAGATTTTGGACTTGGTCCACCCCCCCAAAAAAAAATTGTTAAGAGAAAAAAACAAATGTTTTTTTTTTTGCATTTCTACATCTTTTAAGTGACTTCCAACCCCCCCAAAAAAAATTGTTAGGGAAATTTTTTTTTTGCATTTCTGCATGTTTTAAGTGATTTCCAACCCCCCCTCCCAAAAAATTTTTTGTTACCCCCCCAAAAAAAATTGTTAGAGAAAAATGTTTTTTTTTTTTTTTGCATTTCGACATGTTTTAAGTGATTTCCAACCCCCCCCCAAAAAAAAATTGTTAGAGAAAAAAAAAATTTTGCAACTTTTTTTTCAACAAAATTTCGATTTCTTTTTTTTCCATTTCTACATGTTTTAAGTGATTTCCAACCCCACCCCCCCCCCCAAAAAAAAATGTTGGAGAAAAGAACTATAACTCTGTCAGCACTGTTGACATCATATGTAATGAATAAGATATAAGGTTCACTTGAGTGACCCAGCAGTATTGGCAGCGGAGGTTTTGCACTCTCCCGAGTTTTCCCCCTCTAGTTTTTAAGTGATTCTTCACCATTGAGAGATGGGCCCAAAATCCATATATCGCACGATATTTCAAAAATGTATTTGGCCCGATATGTTCTCGTGGATCAGGCATGACATGGCGGAGGTATGCGATCTACCGAGTGCCCTTCTAGTTTTAGATGTGTTCATAGCCAGTGTAAAACATCACTTTTAATAATGCATTTTATCCAGTAGTGGTCAGTAGGAGTGTGTTTACGACAATTGGGAACATGCTATGGATGGTGTTTAAGGATCCGCGCTTTGTCAGAGCAAAATACCTGATGAATGGCGAATGCTTGAAACATCAGCCAAAGTTATTTTCCCATAGCAGTCAACACTTATCAAGTAGAAGTTGATAAGACCCATTGTTTACCTCGTCCATAGACTCAGACTGACACGAAGGCCTTCACAGACACTCGTATGATGTTGCATTATGTTGCATCATCAGCAACATGACAAAGACAACTTACTGTCATCAAAGGTTACTAGTGCATGCCCGTAGATGCGTGGCCGTACGTGCAACTCCCCCCCCCCCCGCAAAAAAACTCAAACCGCGTGCCAGAAACAACAATCACGCAAGCCGTACCTTCGCTTTCACGTGCCCGTACGTGTGTGGCTATACGTGCAAAAAAAAAAAAATATATATATATATATATACTTTAAAACCGCTTGCCAGAAACAACCACACAGGCCGTTCCTTCGCTCTTGCGTGGCCATACGTGCGTGGCCGAACGTGCGTGTCCGTATGTGCATGGCCGTACATGCGTGCCCATATGTGCGTGGCCGTACATACAAAAAAAACAAAAAACTTTCAAACTGCGTGCCAGAAACAACAACCACACAGGCCGTTCCTTCGCTCTCGCGTGCTCATATGTGCGTGGCCGTACATGCAAAAAAAACAACAACTTTCAAACAAACACACAGGCCATTCCTTCGCTCTCATAAACGACGAATGGATTGGGGCATTGTGTTTATCTATATATGCAGATAAGAAATCGAGAAATTATTAGAATATAGTAAGTCATCACTATCCAAAAGTAGTGCATGCCCGTACGGAATGTTCACATAATTCCACGAATTATCGCTTGCATTGAAGTAACAACTGCTGTGATACTTACACACAGAGTTAATTAAAATGAAGTTTACCTCCCTGTCTTTGCTTGCCATGACATTCGCTGCCATTTACCATTGGCACTCCTACCCCACGATAACTAAGGCACCGATCGATCCCCATCGTAACCAGCACGGCACGTGACGTCATCGTCGACCGGCTGTGCACCGGCCTATGCAGCCACGCCCACGCAGCAACGTGTCCTGTGATTGATAACTAAATGGCGCATCGGCCACGCCTACGCAGCACGTGTCCTGTCATTGGTTGGTAAATAAATGGCCATAACTTGGGAATCACTTGTCCGATTAATATCAAATCTTGAAAAGGCACATCCTCAAGTCCCCAGCAATATAACTGGCAAGTTTCAATTAGATCGGACCAGAGGTTGTCGGGAAACAGCGGTCTCACACACACACACACACACACACACACACACACACACACACACACACACACACACACACACACACACACACACACACACACACACACACACACACACACACACACACACACACACACACACACACACACATTGCTGGAATTATAGATAGATGAAATGAGGTCAATGAGATGACAAATGAAGGGGCTGAATGCAGACTGCAGAGCAATGAGTAAGGAAACTCGTCGTTGTGAATCGTTTTTACCACCAAATTGAGATGTATTTCGTTGGAAAGCATGTCGAGTGGAGCTGAATTCCTTAACACTTCCAAAGGCGACAGCGTTTTGACAATTGGAAACAAAAAAAAGTTGTGCACTTTTTTTGATAAATTATTTTTGGAACAATTTTTCTTCAATAAACAAATAATAATAAAAATCGTCTCCATGAACATTGTACACACCTTTATCTCGTTCGCACCTCTTCAGAAACAACATCGCTGAGGAAACGGCGCTTCTTCTTTGTTTCCTCGTCCAGGGCAAGAATACGGAGGCTGCTGGATCTGCCAACGTTTTGATAAATCATTAGTTTTAACCAATTATTCAATTAGCACCAACGTATTTTGCCTTTTCGCAAGGAAAAACACAAAGAGAAGAGAAGAGAAGAGAAGAGAAGAGAAGAGAAGAGAAGAGAAGAGAAGAGAAGAGAAGAGAAGAGAAGAGAAAAACCCCGTAATGGCGAACGCGGCTGAGTTTCTCTTCCTCATCCACCACGGCTACGCAACAACGCTTCCTGTCATTGGTTGATAAAAAATGGCCGCAGCCACGGTTCCTGTCATTGGTTGGTAAATAAATGGCCATAACTTGGGAAGCACTCGTCCGATTAATATCAAACCTTGAAAAGGCACATCCTCAGGTCCCCAGCAATATACCTGGCAAGTTTCAATTATATCGGACCAGTGGTTGTCGAGAAACAGCGGTCACAGACACAGACACACACACACACACACACACACACACACACACACACACACACACACACACACACACACACACACACACACACACACACACACACACACACATTTCTGGAATTATAGATAGATTAACGTACAAACCTTACCCAGCCTCGGACTCTGCAATGAGTCCAGGTGAAATTTGAAGCGCTTGCATGCAGGTACACCACGCGTAGACAATGGACAAAACATAATGTATCGGGATTTTAACCAAGAATCCCAGCATCCTGAGTCATGGACAAGATGAGAAGGTTGCACATTTGTTAATTGTTATTCTTTCATTTGCAGCACAAGTCTGTGGGGTAACATCATTGCTGTGAGGGCATGGCTGTGCCACTGATGCAATACCCCTCTATAGGTCAGGGCAGGAATTTGTAATTTGTTGAGGGTGCCAGTAATAACTCACGAACTCTTCACAAAAGACACCATGGGATCTTTAACATTCACCAACTAATGCCAGCAGATGGGACCCCCAGTTTAACGTCCATCTGATGGACAGCGCACACATTGATGCATCACGCCGCCTGCGAAACACCGGGATGACGGTTCAGAGCCGGGTCAGGATTTGAACCCAGACTAAACAGCTTACAGGTGAGTGCACATACCTCTAGGCGAGGCCATCCTGCCAGCCTACCTTTCTTACTCATACTGACGAAGTAATGTTGAGCATTTTCAATGTACACTGAAACGATCCTGTGAGCATTGTACTTCGGGTGTTTTGGATGGAGAGCATTGTTAAGGTGTTGCTCGGGTAGGAGGGAGGTCGTGTACAAAATTAGATATCCTGGGGAGGCGCCAGGTTCTTTCAGGAAAAAAAAAATCTGAGCAAATTGTGTGCCTCTTGTGAAGGAGTCAGTTAGAAAGACAAATCTTTCATTTGGCACCTTTCAATTAAGTGTTATTTGTAGTTGTAGAAAAACTAATTTTGTGATTTGTTGCAGTGAAAGGTGAGTGTATGTGTGTGTATGTGTGTGTGTGTATCATGACATACATTTAGGTGTTCGTTAGTGTGCCTCACCTTTCAGCTCAATTGGTACGACATAACTGGACAGCAGTGGGAGATTGAAGGTTTGACTCGCACGATGTGCATATGATTGATTATTAAGGAATTACTCAAAGGAAATCAATAATCATCCCACCAAATGGCATGACTTCCTAATTTAAATGTCCTTTTAATTAACGTAGTACACAACAACATAAGCTTACTTATGTACAATAAGCAGAATGTCTGGTGGAACATTGGTTCACATCCATATCACAAAACTATCAGAATGAAAATGCAATTGCTTCATTGTTGAATTTTCTGTTATATCAAACGTATAATTTCACAAGGATTTCCACGTTTTCACATCGATATGTTATATCTTGAATAACACTAATTATACACTGTTTGTTGAATCGAGATACCTATTGAAATAGCTCCGGGAGTTAAACGACACAGCTGTGTTAACCGTCAGGGTTCTATGCGGTGAAGGCAGTGAATGGCAGACAAAGGGTGGCTGCACTGAGCTTTTCCACATCAGTCCTTTTGTTTGGATTCTGGCTGGGAAGGGACTTGAAGGCCGGGACCCACAGGCTCTGAATGTGGTCACTCTTGGCCGTAAGCCCTGGTCAGGCCATATGGCCCTCTGCTTGAGATGCAGATTTCGACATAAATAGCTTAGAATTGATGTTCTAGTGTAGGCAATGAAGTGCGAAGGGGCGTTTCGAGTCCCTGTGTTTAGATCATACAATGAAGCGCAAACGATCCTTCGGTAGAATAGGTTGCGTCCGTGTGGTCTCCGAGGTGCCTTTAACATATTAAATGCATGACCTTTACGGATGAATGGTGGTGTGTAAATGCAACACTTTTTCTTGGTGCCTCCATTATTCAAACATCAATGGTCCGATGGTTGTGGAATCCTAAAATTTTAAACCGTTGCAGCAGCAGGATTTGATTGTTTATGGAACAACCTTCTTACTTGCCAGTGTAGAGCATGTCCAGTATATAAGGCTCCGTCTAACTACTGACTGACTGATATTAAAGATCGGTACCATACAGGTGATGTAGAAAGCTGAAATTTTGTGTGCCGATGGACATTGAAACTGTTACGGTGGAAAAAAAAATCAAAGAATCGTCAGACAACATCCATAAATGAAAATAAATAAATGAAAAATCAAATGAAGGTGAGCGACCTGAGACAATGGGGAAGCACACCCTGCTAATATATATATATATATATATATATATATATATATATATATATATATATATATATATATATATATATATATATATATATATATATATATATATATGGGATGTTTAGTGGTGTGCACACTCCTCTCTAAGCTGTCTATCCTGGGTTCGAATTTTGGACCACCTATAAACTGTCATCCTGGTGTTGCCTTCCATTGGAAGAATGTTAAGCCGGAGGACCCATCTGCCAGCCCTCGTAAGTAAAATGAATCCATTGAAGAATGCATGGTTCAATTCAATCGCGCAACCTCCTCATGATCTGCAAACACCTTTGTGGAACATTGCCCCTTATACCGTCGTACCTCATTGAGAAGCATTGTCTTTCAAACAATTCAAAGACTCAATGGCATTGTGGTTAAAACATCTGCTCCGAGTCTGGAAGGTTGGTGGTTCGATTCCGACTCTGGCTGAACCATACCAAAAACTTGGACAAAAGCATCCCGTACTCCATTTTAGTGGGTGGGGGGGGTGTGGGGAGGGGGGCAGTGCTGCCATTTCTCTTTAATGTCCCCACTCACTTTAGAAAGAAAATTGACGTCACAAGACACGGCGTCGCCGCCGGATGTTGTGTCATTTCCCTCCCCCCCCCCCAAGGTCATCAGCTGTGAAGTCAAGTCGTGCGTCCGTCTGGTGTCTGTATGTGTGTGCCAGTTTTGTGTGAAATCTCTTCCATGTTTCTTCGATGCTATAAAATAAATAAATAAATAAATAAAAATACCTTTCCATTATATCTGATTTTATTGTATTTGCAATGTAGTCTAAAATACCTATATTTTCACCAGGCAAACCACATTATCAGTGAAATAGTGAGTGTCCAACTGAAATACACTTGAAATACGTTTCTAACATCATGAACTTATCTACATTGCAGTGGTCAAGGGCCTCATTCGATCTGTGAAACCGGATGTCGCGCGTGGAGTGGCTGCCATCGAGATCAGCACATTGCGAATCTTCCGACAGAAGGAGGATGTGTTTTCACCAGTGGGACAAGGGCAAGCACGGCTCGGCACACTGTGGGCACCGCTGTGCTGCGGGGTGCGCAAAGGGGACGGGGCCTTCCTTTTCACCGCCAGCCTGCACTTTGGGGAGGCCTGGCTCAGCTGCGCACCTCGCTACCATGAATTTCGCAAACTATACAAGCATGCACAGCATGTTGGGATCAACCCTTGTGAGATATCTTTAAACTGAGGCATTTGATCGCTCAACAAAGCTGGAGAAGTCAAGCTAATGCAAACTTTTAGACCTCGATGTTTTCGTGCCAACCTACATAGTCACGCAATCAAGCACAAAACTCTGATAACCGCATGTTACTACGATCTACAACTACATGGTTGCGATAAGGAATCAACACTCATCTGAAAAAAATGACTCGGTCTTCTCATTGTGCTACTATTGACAAACGTACTCGGTGTCTTGGCTACATACGGCACTACAGAGATGCATTTTCATTTTTTGGGGATTGTGCCTGGGACATGGAGTCAGCATTTTGCAAAAACACCAACAAAACAGCCATCAACCTGAAGCCGACTCCAGAATACGTCAACGGTTTTTAGAAATGCTACAACTTTGGAACTTTTGCTGCAAATCAACTTGGCAAAACCTCTCCCTTGGTTTTGTGAGATGTAGAGATGCAGGCACATGTTTTCAAGAACACCAATCAAAGGATTCTCAAATGTCAGGGCAGATGTCTCTTATGATATTTGGATCTGGTTGTGTTTATGGGGTCGTTGGTTGGTTAATCCTATTCCAGTAAAGGGAGTAAAAAGTGTACATGGTCCTCTCCAAAGTGTGTGTATGTGTGTGTTTGTGTTCATCTTGTGCGGTACGTGAATAAATTTTCATAAGTGCATTTTCAGATCAACTCTGTTAAGATTGCCTGAGCGGTCTGCAAAAGGGTATCGGCCTTGGTACTGCATAATCAGCTCACAACATGTTAGTGAAGGCAATGCTGTCCAGCATTCAACCAATCGGTGCTGTTTTTAATGCCTCGCACTGTGGCAGACTGCATAATGACGTCATCTTTTAACTCTGCGTGTACTATTTCTTCGACATCATCGTTGTGCTTTATGAGAAGGAAACATATTCTGTGCATACGAAGGGTGTTCATAAAGTTCTGCAAATGATAAACTCGCAATAGTCCATTGTAACGCCCATTTTATTATACATATTTTTATGTGACGTCATCATCATCATCAACTTGTTTTCAAGTTGTATACTTGCAGATTGCAAAACAAACAAGACGGCGTTCCCTGCGCTATTGCGGGCATCTCGATCTTCAAACTTTTTGAACAGCCCAAGTAGTTTCCAATATTTCTTTTGCCTATTAATCCACAACAAAAAGAATAACACTAACACAAGAGTTCAGTCAACTTTGTTTGGTTTTCTTGAATCTCATGATCAAACATCATCATCATGAAGAAGTCATTGAGTGAATTGCATTGATGCCTGGAAAATGGTAACGATGATGACATGATCACGTATTTCACTCCTCGATATCAACTTTATGGCAACTTTAAAAGTTTAGTATTTTGTTTTCAAAAACAAAAACTTTGCCTTGTAAGTTGCGTTGCTGTTGTGACAATTGTGCGGCTTGTACTTCGATTCAATGCGGACAGTTCTTGTAGCTCACGACGTGCTCGTCATGGTTATTATTGCAAAGGTAACAAGCATTTCTGAACTCTTACCTTTATTATGTCTTATGTTCCCTCTCTTTCTTAACATTTTCCACTCCTGATTCAATCCTGCAATGTTCTCAAGTGTGGTTGGCTAGCTATTTTTGTTTTCAAACTATTTTGAAACATTCTTTAGCACTTTTTGCTTGTTGTTAAATTAGACTTTGCTGGCAGAGATGAAATGTGTTTATCTCGATGATCAGATCGATGAAGCTATTTGTTGTTGGGTTTTTATTTTTTTTGTAGATAATATTGTAAATCGTGGAAAGTTTGTTTTGTACATAACGTGTGTACATATTTAGTTGAAATGTAGTTTTGTTGGAGAATAAAGCCGAACTGAAATCATTTACAGCTGGAAGGCTTATTATTATTATTATTATTATAAGTATTATTATTATCCATCTGCAGGCACTGAATCTTGGGTGATTGGGGAGGATGGGTGGAGCTTTGTGGACGTTATAGAATCCAGGGTGGTTTTGCAATGAGTGGACAAGTTACTACCCCTCCCTCCTCCTCCCCTCGTTTGCTATGCTACAGTACTACACACCATCCTGCCAGCCCAGAAAGATGGAACAATTGGTCTCGTTGAAAGAATAGTTATAATTTTAAGAAGTAAACCTTTTTTTCACTTTACTAATCTACTTATTAAGCAGAATCGGTGGTGTCATGGTTAGAGCATCTGCTCTGATCATGGGATGTCGGTGGTTCAAATCCTGGCTGAGCACCATACCAAGGGATAGATCACAGATAATGCGGGGAAGGCAATGACAAACCACCCAGTGTAACCCTTACCAAGAAACTGCTTTGACAGCACCCATGTCAAAACCAACAATCCACTTCTTATCACAGTTCTTGTTGTGATTCTGACCTTGTGGTTTGGATATTCCTTGTGTATGTTCTTCTGATCACAGTGCTGCCTCTGTTATGAACAAAGGAGCGAAACTCTTGATTTTCCATTAAAAAAACAAGTCAAGGACGTTTTAATCAGTTTTCTCTCCCAACAACACATTGATGTTTACTTTTTTCGCTCCACTTTACAATGGAGCGGCAACCAGTAAAAAACAAAAAAAAAAGAAAAGAAAATGATATGTAAGGAAGATTTAAATCTTTTTCACAAACAGGCACCAAAATAGCCTTCCACGGGGAAAAAATATTTTTGGAAGCGTTTTACTGGACCCGAGGGAAGAAGAGAGAACATCGGCTTTCGGTGAACAGAACTCCATCTACAGGCAGAAGGAATTTTTGGAGAATTGAACACAAACTCAGATGATCTGGGAAGAAAGAGCAGAACTGGAAGATCTGCAATCAGACATTCAACGAAGCAGTGTAAACTTGCATGTCCATCATGTTCTAATACCTGGTCACTTTTTTTTTAACTGCTCGTTTTCATCAACATCGTTTTGTTTCTTTTTTAAAGATCAAGATGTCTTTTATTCTACCGATTCAAAGCGTTGCGATGGTCATGATTCTTCTGAGCGTTCATCAGTCGGTCTGTGGTGGATGGCTCGGCTCGTGTAAGCGATTTCATAAGATAAGGGTGATTGGTCAGTGAAAACGTTAAAAGTTACTATCAACTTTGGATGGTGGAGGCTCACATTCAAAAGTAATAAAAACATTCTAAATAAAAATGAAAATGGATGTTGGGGTGTTACTCCAAAAAGTATGTAAACAAGGTATGGATAGTCACAAGAAATTATCATGTGAAACCATCCCGACATCTTTCTTTGAATAATGGTTGTCACGTGAAAAGGCACGAACTGTGTGTGTGTGTGTGTGTGTGTGTGTGTGTGTGTGTGTGTGTGTGTGTGTGTGTGTGTGTGTGTGTGTGTGTGTGTGTGTGTGTGTGTGTGTGTGTGTGTGTGTGTGTGTGTGTGTGTTGTTCATAAAACATACCATATTCTCTTTGCAAACTCCCATACCCCCACACCTCTCTCTCTCACTCTCTGTCTCATCCTTGCTCAGCACCCTTCTTCGATACCTCTCTCTCTCTCTCTCTCTCTCTCTCTCTCTCTCTCTCTCTCTCTCTCTCTCTCTCTCTCTCTCTCTCTCTCTCTCTCTCTCTCTCTCTCTCTCTCTCTCTCTCTCTCTCTCTCTCTCTCTCTCTCTCTCTCTCTCTCTCTCTCTCTCTCTTTCTCTCTCTCTCTCTCTCTCTGGACATCGATTATGTTTGGATGGTGTTTGTCTCCAGGCGGTGTTTATTTCCAGACATGTCCGGGCGGTGTTTGTTTTCAGACGTGTCCAGGCCGTGTTTATCTCTGGTTGATGTTTGTCTCCGGATGTGTCCGGGTGGTGTTCGTCTCCGGACGCGTTCAAACTGTTCATGTTTGTCTCTGAACATGACTGGGCGGTGTTTGTCTCCGTGCGTGTCCAGGTGGTGTATATATCTGGACAGTGTTTGTCTCTGGACATGTCTTGGTGGTGTTTCTCCCCAGACGGCTCGTCTCCAGATATGTCCCGGGGGTGTTTGTCTCCGGACAGTGTTAATCTCCGGACGTGTCCTGGCAGTGTTGATCTGTCGTATCCTGGCAGTGTTTGTCTCCCGACTGTGTTTATATCTGGACATGTCGGGGCGGTGTTTGTCTCCAGGTGGTGTTTATTTCCAGACATGTTCGGATGGTGTTTATCTCTGGGTGGTGTTTGTCTTCGGATGTGTCCAGGCGGTGTTTGCCTCCAGATGTGTTCATGTTTGTCTCTGAATGTGCCTGTGCAGTGTTTTTCTCTGGACGTCTCTGGGCGGTGTTTTTTATGTCTCTAGACGTGTCTGGGTGGTGTTTATGTCTGGACGGTATTTGTTTCTGGACATGTCCGGGTGGTGTTTGTCTCCAGACGGCTCGTCTCCGGATGTGGCCGGGGGTGTTTGTCTCCAGACAATGTTAATCTCCGGATGTGTCCTAGCAGTGTTGCTCTGTCATGTCCTGGCAGTATTTGTCTCCTGACTGTGTTTAACTCTGGACATGTCCAGGCAGTCTTTGTCCCTAGGTGGTGTTTATAGTATGACTTGTAGAAAATGGATTTTAAACATTACTTTGTTTCCATCTTCACTGTTATTCTATGCATAATCATTTTGTTGAGATAGTATGAATCGTAATTAAATCTCCACCACACATCTGCTTTCCCTTCCCCTTACCTAACTCTCCCTTCTTCTTTGCTACCTCACCCTTCCTCTCTGCCCCTCCCATCTCTCTCTTTTCCCCTCTATCTTATCACTCTCTCCCATCTCCCTTTCCACCACCTTTCTCTCCCTCCCCCTCGTTCTCTCCCCCCTCTCCGAGTATTCCCATCAGCGAAGCAACGGGTGGTATTTGCTTGTATAAAAATGTGTAAAAGTACATGTAAGAAACACACAAACATCAACAACCACAACCACCATGACAACAACAATTACGTGTTATCAAAAAGATCCTTTTTTGAGTGTTTTATTTAATTTAACATCCTCATTGACACTCACAGATAGACATGCTATATGTCTGTAGAGCACAACCTGCTGTTTTTTCATTAAACCCGTGACGATGAAGTTTGGACATCATATGGGGGAGAAAGACATATAACACCCTACAAATTCACATATAATATTATGGACCATCGCTCAGAGAATCAACACAGGAAGGAAGGGACCCATGCTGACTGTGATGCAAAGACCCGGACAGACGAGATAATGGAGAACTTCTGCCGGTGAAACATGATGAGTAGGGAAAGAATACTGGTTCTGGCTCACTTTTCCCCATGTAAATGAATGGGGGATTTTCAGCCATGAAATTTTTCTTTTTTTTTCCCTGAAAAAATAAATCCCCTTTTTAGCCCAAGGTATATTTATTTGTCTCCCCTTTTAACCTGGAGCCTGGTGTTGGCTTAGTGGTTAGGGTGGCGGCTTGGGATCCCAGGGTCCTGAGTTCAAGCCCCGTTGGCTGCTGAATTAACACCAGGGGGTTGACTCAGCCTGCCATCCTTCCGAGGTCGGCGAAATGAGTGCCAGTGTACTGGTCCCGGTGTATGCCCCGGTTAGAATAGGTGTACCATATCCCTGTGTGTCGTAAGAGGCGACCAGGGTTGGTGTCAGGAAGGGCATCCGGCCATAAAACATTGCCTCAAGAAAAGCCAAACCCCTGCACAGCAGGGAAAAATGACTGTAAAAACGGTCATTTTTTTATTTCCCCTTTTAACCTAGGGGCTCTCTATTCAAATAGCCCATACAACAAGATAAAGATTTGTTAAAGGTAATTCGAAAGAAATATCTGAAACGCCTAAGCCCCGGGACACTCTTTATCAAATAACCAATGCATATTGTTTAGCTCACTCATTGAACCTATAAACATTTGTTCATTCTCAAATTCCTTCAATAGTTTAATTTTCTTTGCACAATAATCCCCATCTAAAATATTGAAAAACAAAACATTTGAATCTTTATATTTTTTAAGATACCCCTTTTTGTGCCATTACGAAATGATAAACTTCTCTTAATGATCTCATCTGACCACCTCCTGAGTTGCATATCATTTTGATATTGTAGTAAATTATTTTTCCATTGTTCAATTGATAACCATCAAATTTTTCAGTCCATTCAAACATATTTATTATTTTCTTTACATCCTCTAACTTATTGGTTTTTAAATTGATTCGCATATTTGTTTTATTTACCTTTGTTTTAGATATTTTTTCAATAAGACTTATTTGATATTTTTCACATTCATTATGTTTTCCATTTATATACCAAGACTGAGATTTTCTCCACTCTTTAGTTTGACTAATACTTGGTTCGACCATTTATATATTGTGAAAAACGCGGCGGAAGCCCTTAAAAACCCTAACCCATCTTCCCATCGTTAAAACTTGTGTCCATATGGAACACAATCTATTCTATTCACTCTATCATACAATACCCATATGGAACACAATCTATTTTATACACTCTATCATACAATATCCATATGGAACACAATCTATTCCATTATCTAAAATAAATCTCTTATCATCAAAGGCTCCTAATGCCTTTTTATTTACTTCTTCACTATATATCTTATGTTTATAACTTCTTATTGTATTCATTTTCCTATATTCTTCTTTCTTATTCATCAAACAATTATAATAATTTCTAAAAGTTATTGATTTCTTTATTACATATTTCTTTATTCCCTTTAACCTTTTATCAATCTGATCACCATACTTATAAGCATATGCCTTTGCTCTCAATCCAATAAACTCACTCATTACTTTTCCACCCAACTCATCCTTAAACTTACCAATAACCTTTTCATTCTTTTTTGAAAATAACTCACTCTTCTTACTAAAATTACTTGTATCATATACTCCAATGTTTTTCTTCATATCCTTATAAACATCGTCAGTTTTTATATCTAGAATAAAACTATCGGTGTCCATATACAACAATGAAGCATTTTCACCATACTCTTTCTTTAAATCATTATACAAATAATCATACATCAATATCTTTGATAAATCAAGAACTGCTGTTCCAATATAAATTGGTTTATCCATGACAATACTTTCCTTTTTCATATGAATAGCAGAAAAGTTCTCTGAAAAAACCTCCTCTCTCAAAACTTGGTTTATTTATCAATCTAGAAGCTTCTTTCCAAGATGTTGCAAATCTAATGTTTTGCCTGTTTCTAACATTCTCCATTGTCTTTCCAAAGACAGCATTATTCATCAATTTATAGAATTCCCCTTCAAATTTTACTTTTGTATTTGTTCTCATATCTGTATTGAATTTAATATACTTTTTCATCCAAGGACTTTGTTTAAATTTTAAAACTCTATGAATTTTAGCTACTCTCAACCCAGCAGATAAATATTGTCTCAAGTTCCTTTGATGCAAAACATATCCCTCTTTATCATAGAATGTTGTTAATAACTTTTCTGTTGATTTGCCTTTAATATTAAAACTTTTATGATAATCACTGAACCATTCTTTCTTTGGGGTTTCTTTCTCACATGCAAAAGGAAGGTCTTTATGCTTATTATGAAGATCACTCGGGTACTTCAAATCAACTTCAAAATAATAACCTTCTTCTTTGCCATTCAATTTCTCTTGAGAAGAAATAACAATATTCATCAAAGCCTTTTCATAATCCTTTTCTTCCACCCACTCTAATTTACCATAAGGCAGAGATTGAGACATTGCCCATCCATACAAATTATTAGCATCAAAGTACATCAAATAATTACTATCTTTTTCACTCTCATAATTTGGAAGATATTTATTATTTGCTTTAGCATATCTTTTTGAACATACTTGTGATATTCCACCTCTCTTAGACTTCTCAATCATCAAAAGCATATCTACATCACTGACTAAATCTATATCTTGTTTTGTCATTTTCAACATTGCACTCCAAGCTAAACCAGGAGCTGTGAAATAGTGGGCAGGATCTAATCCATAACAATTTTTATTATGACAGAGTGATCTAAAAGCTTCAAACACATCAGCTAACAATAAACATCTGTTTTTAGATACAAATCATGATATTCTCCAAGGTTCTTTATCTTAAATAATTTCCAAATTTCTTGTGCGTGTTTATATTCCTTATCACTTATCTCTTCTTCATAAAGGTTATTATAGAAACTTTCTTTTGAAGGAAGTTGTGTTTCTTTAAATCTCATAAATGAATCCATATAACCATAAGGATAAATTCCCTTACTTGTAAGAATTTTCTCTTTACTTTGAATTTCATTCCTTGTTTCAATTTCCTCTCGTTAGAATTCCCTCTTTAATCAGAATTTCATCTATAATCAGAATTTCCTCTTTAGTTAGAATTTCATTCTTTGTTCGAATTTTCTGTATAATTAGAATTTCATCTTCAGTAAGAATTTCTTCATTCATTTCCTCATTAATTAGAATTTCCTCTTTACTTTGAATTCTCTCTTTAATCTGAATTTCCTCTTTAGTTAGAATTTCCTCTTTTGGAAAGAATGAATTAAGATTTGGAAAAGAGCCCGTGGAGCTTAGATTTGATGCGAGGTTGGCTAGTGGTGTTCCCATAAACTTGTAAGAATCAAGAAACCTTATACGAGTTATAGGTTTTGTGAATATCATTTTTGTAAATGAAATGTACTTTTGACTTGTGTTTGTTATGGCAGAAATATTCCCTGGTGTTTTTGAAAGTTCATTTATAAATAGATGTGTGTCATAGTTGGCGCTGTTGTGAAGAAAGACTGGAATAAAAGAAGGTAATTTATAATTAAGATTACAACAGGAATGAGCGGGACCTCTATATTTACCAGTAAGATGACAATGATCCCTAACTTTAGACTCCTCAATTTCCTCCTCACAAATATGACAGATATTGTTCTTTCTAAATTCTAATTTTTCTTCTATGGTTAATTTCATCGGTTCATTTGTTTCTTTCATTAATTTACTTAGTCTTATACAATCATTTTCTAATCGTTTTACAAACTCTTGTGAAGCATTTTTTCCACTATACTGTTCAAGTTTATTATACTTTTCTCCAACAGATGATTTGATATAATAACAGAAACCACAAGGAATATGTTTTTGATATTTATTTGTATATGGTTCTTTTGGATTAGGAGAAGCAGTATTTATCTTTTTAAGGATACATTCAAAATCAGCGTATATCACAAATGGGTGCATGATAGATTTATTATAATCTTCAAAAGAAATCTTTTCACCAGGTTTAGGCATTGTAATTACAGCTGATTTATGATTACTACAATATTTTGAATGTTGTTCTAATCGTTCTTTTGTATGAAATGAATTAAGACATCGCTACAAGGATATATTTTGTTTGCTGTTCTGAATACCTGAGAAGAGATTAATCTTGATAAATTATTGATGTATGTGTAATGTGAATTATTTCCAACACTAAAATATAAAAGATCAATGTGTGTTTCTTCATTTTTATAGTTGTTTGAAATTTTTAATATTTGAACTTTGTTTGTATCCGTTAATCCATATACATTAATAGAAAGATTATTCTTTTTCTCAAATTTAGGAATATCTGTTAGTGGCATTGGGAAATTAAAATCTTTAATGTCCAAGGTATTCTCATATTTCATATATTGTTTTACTCTTTCTGAATTACATTTTGGTGGATGTAAGTGAGCAAGAACAGACCAGAGAAAACATTTATTATCATTATTCTTAATATTAACAACTGCCTTCTTTCGTTTTATTTCTTTTGGTAATTCAATATAAGAAGAAGCTTTAAGAGGGTTTGATTTTAGAATGTGTACATCTAAAAAGATGATTTTTTTAATATTGAATCCACTTCCTACCACTGTATTATCAACATCCTCCTCTTGTCTTGATAGTTCTTCATAAACCCCACTATTCAAAAAATCTTGAAATGATGTTATAAAATGAAGATCTGTCCTCATATAAGGAGTTTGTTCTTCATCTTGTCTTTTCATATTCATTTTCACTCCCATATAAAACTTTAAAGTTTTCATTTGTTTTTTTTATGTTTTTTTAATAAATTTTTCAACATCAGGTTTCACTATTTCAATTGATTCAACTATTGATGATGGACCGGGTTCTCCAAATTGAAAAATCCTTATTTTTATATGCCCTTTAAATGCCCCATCAGTGTTTTCAATATAATAGTCTCTCTTTACTTTAAACTCATTTTTCTTGTGTTTTTGTGATTGAAGATGCCTATTATAACTACTCTTCAAAACATCCTTTGAGCAGGTATCACAATGTTTTCTTTCCAACTCAAGAGGGGATATTTTGTGAAATAGATTAAATGTGTGTTTGTTGGTTCGGAGGTGTTTTCTATAATGTTTATATTCGTGATTAGAAACATCGCAGTGTTTTATATTTATCATATTTATATAATAAAAGTTTTCTTAAACTAAAAATTTGTTGATGAAAATTTCGTTTATTTTACAGGTGAATCTGTGCTTAAAACTAAAATTTTCTTGATGAAAATTTCGTTTATTTTACAGGTGAATCTGTGTTAAACTAAAATTTTCTTGGTGAAAATTTCGTTTATTTTACAGGTGAATCTGTGCTTAAACTAAAATTTTCTTGATGAAAATTTCGTTTATTTTACAGGTGAATCTGTGTTAAACTAAAATTTTCTTGATGAAAATTTCGTTTATTTTACAGGTGAATCTGTGCTTAAAACCATTTTATCCTCCAACTTTTTCACTTAATAAATACAATGTTTCAAGACACAAAAGACAAGTTTCAATCAATCTCTTCATTTGTTAAAGATGCTGAGAAATATGTCAAGGATGTAAAATTGAACAAAGATAAATATAACAACTATTGGATAAAAACAATTATGGTGGATATGATGAGTTCTTCAATTTACTTCAGTGGAAGGGCTTTAGTATACCTGGAAGAACATCAATTAAGGTATCTCTAACAAAAGTTTCTCCTCTCCTTCTGGCAATATATTCAAAACTAGAAAAAGCAATGAAACAAGAAAAGGTATCAAAAAATAAAAACCTTATGGATGAAGCTTTAGAAAGAAAAGATAAGACCATCTGTAATATGCAAGGAGAAATTTGTATTTTTTTCAACAACCCTAAAGATATAAATCCTGATGAAATAAAGGATGTTAATATATCAGGTGAAATGACATTTCGTTCAATTGTAGTTAAGGATCATTTTAAAATTACCTTTAATATAAAAAATGTAGCAGTTGAATCTGTTAATGAAAAAATGTATATCGATATCGATGGTAATGTTTTTTCTACTAATTAAATGAGCCAATATTCAACTGAAGATTTTGAAGATTATGAGAGTGATTATGATACCGAGAGTTTGCATTCAAACGATAGTTATGACACCGAGAGTTTGTGTTCAAATGATAGTTATGAAAGTATAGATGATTCTGAAAGTATCGAAGATGATATCGAAGATGAATTTCAGTTTAAGTAAAGTTTTACTTTATAAATATGAATAGTTTACTCGATTTTGAGCCTCTTGAATTCCATGATTCTCCATATGACAAATTTGAGAATTGTCCTGCGTGTGAAAGACGGGGATTAAACACAGAGTCAAAAGCCTATAAACAATGTATATTCTGTGATTATCTTCTAATTAATGATAATCAAAAATATAAAAAGGAAAATAATTCTTTTAGATTTACACCAAAAATGAATTACTTTACAAGATTGATTCGAGAAATGAATGTAAAGAACGAGGGTGAGAACACACCTTTCCTTACAAGGGAAGAAACTGAACGTATTAGAGAAATGTTCAAAGGATTGTTGTTATATCTTATTCATGGATGTGATTTTCAGGGAAATATCAACACAAGATATTGCATAAATAAAATAATGGATTATCTTGAAATTAAACCTGAACTTAGGATAAAATATAGAATTTCGAAAAAAGCCAAGAATAAATTAAATAACCTGTTTTCCAAATATATAAATGAATGATTTTTTACCTATTTGGGAAAATAAGATAAAATTTGACAACCATAAAAATCTCCCAAATTCATTAAGATGCCTCATAGTTGGTTCAAGTGGATGTGGAAAAACCTGCTTACTTTTAAAGATGCTCCTCACTCCCAACTTTTTAGATTATGATAATTTAATAATTTTCACAAAGTCGAGTTTTCAACCAGAGTATCAACTACTCTCACAAGGTTTTAATGCTGGTCTTCAAAAAGAAGATATAATCGGTTTATTTAAACTTCAAAAAAACCTAAATGATTTTAACATTGAAGATATAATACAACTATTTTGTGATACACAGAGATGTAAAAAGAAATCAAAACCGATAACTTGTATTCTGAGTGATAATACGGATGATATACCGTCTCCCCAAGATTTGGATAAATCCAAAAAGAACCTCGTTATCTTTGATGATTGTGTTAATGAGAGAAACCAAACGGTAATGGACAGCTACTACACAAGAGGGAGACATTCTTCTTGTAATTGTATTTATCTTAGTCAATCGTACTTTCAGCTTCCTCGTCGTTCCATCAGAAACAATGCTAATACTTTTATTTTATTCAAGTTAAATTCAATAGATATAAACAATTTTTGGAGAGACAATTGTTCTACATTATGTAGTAAAAAGGAATTTGGGGATTACATGAAACACACGACTGAAAAATATAAATATATTGTTGTGAAACAAGATGAGATATTAAATGATATTTTTCAATAAATAAATGGATGCGAAAAGAAAGAGCAAGAAGATTTAGGGAACATCAAGAGTTGGTTTCAAAGTTGTAAAACAGCAGGAAGACATAAAGAAGAAACGCAGACAGAAACTAACGGCGAAGAAGCATTTGAAAGAAAACAAGAGAAATTTTTTAAACCACTTTTAAAAACTTCCCAAGGAAAAATGAAAGATGTTTCCACATTTCCCACGGTAGAATATACTCCTAAAAAACTTCAAATGTTAAAAGATTTCAGTCAAATGACGGAGGAAGAATTAGAGCATTTAGGAGAATTAGAATATGATGATGAAGGTTTATTTCAACAACTGGAAGAGATTAATCGACCCCCTGATTATATTGTGAATGCTCTTCAAAACAATGAATATTCAGCGGATTCAAAAACCAAAGCAGGACTCATTCCAACAGAACAATCAGCAATATTTCATCTTGTTCAAGAAAAGGTATTGATATTTAATGATGAATTAAGGTTCTTGGGTTCTGCTCAGAGCCTTGTTAAACTAACTCCAAGATTAATGTTTCTTCTCACAAAAGATGGAAGACAAGGTTCAACTGTGAGGGATGAATCAAAGTATATTGATAAACCATTGGATATGGAAAATAATGATGATAGAGTATATATTGATCTGCTGAACACTCTAAATTATAAGGTTATTCTTTCTGGTAAAAGTAGGAAGAATGAGAAGGAGAAACACATTATTCAGGCTTTAAGTATCCTTGGTTCAGGTGTTAGTTTTCTTCCAAATGACCCATTGCAATTAGTTAATAGACTGTTATTGTTGTTAGGCAGTAAGAAGGCTGGAAATAACAATTGTTTTAATGAAGCATCAGCCATTTTAGACCAGTTGATGAACATGAAAATAATTAATAAATATCAATATAAAGACATTTTATCTCATATTAAATAAGATGAGAAGCACAATCCTTAGTTTCAATTTCACAACAAGCGACCACACATCTTCATTCCCATACCCACTACAACTTGACACAACAAAAGAATATGAGGCATCTTTATTGTCCATGGAAACTTATAATACCTTATTTAATATAACCGAGAAAAATGACAAGTTTAGTTATAATCCAGGAAGTGGATACAAAACGATAACAGTCTCAATCCGGAGCATATGAGATTTCTCAAATATCTTCCGAAATTGCTCGTCTTATGAAAGAACAGGGTGATGAACCAAAAAATATTGTTATAAACATTCAAAAACATACTTCAAAATCAACGACAAAGTTAAAAATAACTACAAGGTTGATTTCACAATTGATAATTCATTTAGAGAGTTATTGGGTTTCTCCTCAAAAAAGATTGAAACTAATGGGACGTTTTACAGTGATAATGTCATTCAAATATCCTCAGGAATAAATTCGGTGTTAATTCACTGTGATTTGATTGATGGTGCTTATAATGATGGGAAAAAACAAATACAATATTTTCATTCAGCGCATACTCAACCCCAATTGGTTATAAATTCAATATGGAACCCAAAAATTTGGTTTATCTACCTGTGTCAGGAAAACCATACACAGAGTAAATTTTAGGATAACCGACCAAGATAATCGTGTGATTTCTTTTAATGGAGAAGTTATATCCATCAGAATTCACCTACGTGAAGTTTTCCAATAAATAAATACGATGGTTATTTTGAGGAAACACGAGTTGGGAAAATATAAAATAATTACAGGGGATGGGATGTTCCTTTCCCCATACTACAAGGGTGAAGGTATGTATCTTGGTAGAGGATACTATAAACCTAAGAGACAAAGGGGTGTTGGACATCAATTTAGAGGAGATGGGATAATTGATACTCTCATGGGTATTGGTTCAACTATTCTTAAACATAAAGATCTAATTGGTTCAACTGCTTCTGCTGTGGGAAATGTAGCAGGTGCCGTAAAGAGTATAAAAGATGCTCAGAAGGAATCTCATAAATTACAATAAAAAGAAATTAAGAAAGGCAAAACTCAGTTGTCCCCCAAGAACGACAGAAAATAATTCAAATACTTGGATCAGGGTTTCAAAAGTTTTAACATCTTTTTTTCCTAAATAAATACAAGTATGGAAGCAATTGATAGTATCTATGATTTGGATGATACTATTATTATCTCAAACTCCACTAAAAAAGAAGATTACTTCAAGGTAAATGCAATAACTGGAACAGACTGGAATACGAATGCTACAAAAGTTTTGAAATAAATAATCAACAAACCTATTTGAATCTCTCCGTAAGTTTCTTGTTGTGTTACTTTAAATTCACTAAGGCTGGGAATAACACAATAGCTACACTTGTAAATGATTTCTTCTGGAAAATGTTTGATAGTGTGCGTTTGTATATTGGAACACAAGAAGTTGAAGCGGTTGATTATGTCTCTGCTGTATCTGAAATGATAAAATTTACACTCTATACATTCAGTGATAGAATGGGAAAGGGGTCTGTCGAAGGTTTTATTCCTGATATGTCAACGGGAACAAACACAGACCCTGGGTATACTCAAAGGAAAGGAATGTATAATGATGATACAAAAGCAGAAAATAGTTTTACTGTGGCAGTTCCTCTTAAAGGTATATTTGGATTTTGTGATCATGATAAAGTTCTGTATGGCCTTAAAATTAGATTTCAACTACAAAGGAATGATAATGAAAATCGATTGCTTTTTGGTGTTGGTAGTGCTTTTGGTGATCAGAATAAATTTGTAATTGAGGAAATGAGTTGGTATATCAGTGAATATACTCCTAATCTTAAAACAGAAGAGATGTTGAATCGAAGACTTAACTCAAAGAAACCACTCAGTGTATCATACCTCAAAAGAAGATGTCAACACGTTAAACTCAATCAAACAACTTACACGTGGAATTTGGGTGTTCTGAAGGAAAGCCACGATATCTGTGGATCATTTTTAAAAGCCAGATGGTGATACTGCGACTGATAAGAATAATGCATTGAGTGATAATGCTAAGGTGAAACAACTTCTGCTTTCTCTAGATGGAACATTTTACCCACGAGATAGATTGGAAATTAATTGGGAAAAAATGATTTTGCTGAAGCATACAAGTCTTACCAAAAGGTGTGTGAAAGTAATGGAAATAAAGAACCTATTTTGGATATGACAGCATTTAAAAGTTTGTATACAATCTATGCGTTTGACCTGAGCGCTCAAAAGGAAACTATAAAGTCTAATCGAGTGGATACTTCCCTATACATTGAAAGAGGAGAGAGTGAAGAAGTTGATACATATTGTTTGCTTTTGGAAGAAACAGAATTGCAGATTAATACAGATAATGGTGTGTGATGATTAGTCTCACATAATTTTTTGTTAAATAAATGAGTGGCAAAGTACCAACTGGGGTATATGTTAATCAAATCAATCTTCATAAACTATCATCTTGTGTTCAAAATCAAAAGCCTTGTACGATTAACGTTAATACAATTCAGAGAAAAGGAGCAGTAAGAATTGATGTTTTTCTCACAAGAGAACAGGTTAAAATCTTGAATGACACTGGCTCACTTAAAATTAAAATGACAAAACCAATGTTGAAAAATATTCAATAAGAGAGACGAGTGGAGGATTTCTCCCATTTCTAATTCCTTTATTTGCTGGTTTAAGTGCGGTTGGAGCATTGACGGGTGGTATTTCAACAGCGGTGAAAACTGCCAACGAAAGGAAGGCTCAACTCCAGGCTCAAAAGAATTGGAAACACATAACAAAGAGTTGGAGAAACAAATTAGTGGAAGTGGTGTAATTGTAGATTTTGTTGAAAAACTTGAAGGTCTGCCTGATAAAGCGAGATTGTTAGTTGGAGATATGCTTTCTTCTATAGCACAAGCAGGTGTAAAATTAACGAAAAGAGGTAATGGATTATATCTTTCTAATAAATAAATGAGCATTGATGAGTGGTTGAAAAAATTTGGAAAGAATACAACATCAAATTTACAACTTGTCAAATATTGTAAGAAATTAAAAATTCATAATGTGGTTATTTGTATGAGAGATGAATTAACAAATGTGCCGAAACATACAAAGAATATTATTATGAACTTAGAAGATAATAATGGGAACGGTTCTCATTGGGTTTGTATTTTTAATAGTCAAGACAAATATTATTTTGATAGTTTTGGTCTTCCACCACCTGTTGAAGTCATAAAATTCTTACAGAATGGTGTTTATCAAACATTTCAAGTCCAAGAATTAAATTCCAAGTGTTGTGGCCAATTATGCCTATATGTGTTATTTCAACTCAACAAAAATAAAAAATTTTATGATATTATTTTTAATCTAATATAAATGACTTATGTTGGTAAAGATGGTTCTATCTTTGGTTTATCTCAAGAACTGGATATTGATTTATCAAATTATTACACAAAGGCACAGGCTGTGAACGACATAAATATAATATAACCAAAAATATTAACATGAAAAATGCTTATAAATTAAAAAATTATCCAAGCCCGACTGACGCGAATGACTTGGTGAGATTAAGCGATTTATCACAATATATATCCTTAAATAAAACGGCTGTGTATTCCAAAGATACAGAAGTGTTGATATTATCTCCAGGTCATACAGAATTCACAGTTCGAATTAAAATAAATTTTTATAAAGAAGGGCGTATCGTTTGTATGAGAATAGAACAATGGGGGTATGATATGAATGATTTAGGGTATAATTGGTCATTTAAAATTAACCTCGAAGACCTGGAACAATTAAATCAGTCTCGTAAGGAAGAATATTATCCACTTGGTATCGAGAATGAGTTTTGTGGGGCTACGATTAGTAAACAACAAATAAAAAGAATTTAATAAGGGTAAATATAATAATGGTTTTGCCCTTGTTTATCTCATGAAAACAGAAAAACAGGATTATATATAATAAGTAAGGAAATACAAAATGATTTAACTATGGGAAGATGGGGAGGTGTTTCGTACATAATATTATTCTAACATATATTTGTACTACATAAATGACAGCAAGAAGGCTTCAATAAAATTATCATTTCTGTGTCCAAGCATACCTTCAAGAAAAGGGTATTCGGTATTTTAATAAATATGTTCTACAACATAAGAATGAGGTATTTTCAATAAAAGATTGGCATTATGCTGATGTTGATAAACCGACAACTTTAGATTTAATTAGAATGTTAAATAATGAAAAAATTATAAAGTTAAGAAAAGGTAAGGCTCTTTTAGAAATTCAAAAGAAATTTTATTGGTTTCCTGTTGTAAAAAAATTATTTTGGATACAGGAATAACAAGAAATCCTGATGAATATATGTATAATATTCTATGGGGTGTGTTTATTCAAGGATAGTAAGGGATGAGGAAGGAGTTGAAGAAGAGAGGGAAGAGGAGGAAAAGGAGAAGAGGGAGAAGAAAGAGAAGGAGGAAAAGAGAAGAGAGAGAAGGAGGAGAGGGAGAAGAGAGAGAGGGAGGAAAGAGAGAGAGAGAGAGGGAGAGAGAGAGAAGAGAGAGAGGGAGGAGAGGGAGAAGAAAGAGAAGGAGAGGGAGGAGAGGGAGAAGAAAGAGAAGGAGGAAAAAGAGAAGAGAGAGAAGGAGGAGAGGGAGGAAAGAGCGAGACAAAAATAAATATCAAAATATGGAAACCAGTGAGATTAAAAAAGATTAAGGGTATTACAGAAAATAACTCAACCCACCGAGGAGGAAAAGAAAGAATTGACAAGTCTATTTGCAATACTTTCGGCAAGACTATTGGCATCGACAAGATATGGATTTTAATTCAAGTTTTTCATTTTTTTTTTTCTTAAATAAATGGAGGAGAGAGTGAAGGCATTTCTAAGGATTCTTTATGTTTTAAAAATCAAGATTCAAATGTGCATGTTGGAAACTAAAAAGGTTTTTGCACTCTGCAGGAATTTTTCTCATAAATAAATGAGTTATTGTCTCAAATGTAAAAAGAAAACTAATACTAAAAATATTTCATATATTAAAAGTAAAAATAACAGGGTTATACAAAAAGGTATATGTTCGGTGTGTGGTTCAAAAAAAAATCAATTTATCTCCCAACACAAACTAGGAGGAGATATCCAAAAGTTTTTATCAGGAAGTAAATTTACAACTACTGGAATACCAGGGGAATTACATCTTCCAGGGTATTCTTTCTGTGGCCCAGGCACAAACTTGGATAAAAGATTAGATGAGGCAGACAATCCTAAATCCTGGAGTAAGCCTATCAATAGAGTTGATGAAGTGTGCATGAGACACGATATTGATTATGGGAATACCACAACGTTGGAAGAAAAGCATGAAGCCGATAGAGAAATGTTGTATAATTTGTCTCTGATACAAAATCCAACCTTGAGAGAAGAGAAAAAGTTGATCGGTTCATTGTGAAGAAGATGATCAGTGCTAAATTGAAACTTGGACTTGGAAATTCAAAAAACTTATAGGCTCTAATGATGCCATTAAGACTGAAGAGCAATTAGCTGATGAATTACATAAACCAATATTCACAAAGTTTCAGAGAAGGAAAGTTTATTCCAAGGAAGTAGATTATATCTGGTCTGCTGATTTGATTGAACTCAATAATGATAAGGGGTACAAGTATGCTTTAACTGCGTTATTGATTTGAGGAGTAGATATTGGGTTGTACCATTAAAAAACAAAACAGGTAATACTCTTATGTTAGCCTTCCAAAAGATATTTAATAAAAGTAAGAGAAAACCTAAAAAATTGTGGACTGATGAGGGTAGGGAGTTTTATAACAAGACATTTATGAATTTTCTAAAAATTAACAGTATTACATTATACAGTACCTTTAATGAAGGGAAGGCAGTTGTTGTTGAACGTTTTAATCGTACCTTAAAAGAGAGACTATATAAAAAATTCACACAACTCGGTTCACAACAATGGTCATCTTTTATTCAAGATATTGTGGATAAGTACAATGACACGATTCACACGTCAACAAATATGAAGCCATCAGAAACATTTACAAAATTAAAATATGAAAAAGAGATTAATGTCAGAAAACCTAAGTTCAAAGTTGGTGATATCGTAAGAATATATAGGTGGAACTCGCATTTTAGAAAAGGTTATAGGAAAAGATGGACCAACGAGTTTTTTAAAATTGTTGATGTAATAGATACACTTCCTTGGACTTATAAGATATATGATTTGGAAGGGGAAGAGATTTTAGGTTCATTTTATTCACAGGAATTACAAAAGACAAAGATAAATTGAAATTTTTGACTCCGCGGCTCCACCCACACAAGCCCGCCCACACAAGCCCCGCCCACACAAATCCCACACAAACCCCACCACACACCCCCCACAAGCTCCAATAAATTGAAATTTTGACTCCGCCCCTTTTGACTCCGCCCACACACGCCCCCTCCCACCGAAGCCCTGCCCACACAAACCCCACACAAGCTCCACACAACCTCCACACAAAAACTCCACACAAGCTCCACACACACAAACCCCACACAAGCTCCACCCATATTCATCATATTCACATAATTAGTGATTAGTTAATTAGTTCCCCACACACACAACATGTTTATTTAATTAAAAATTATCCACCCATCCACACAAGCTCCACTCATCCACCCATCCCCCCATCTCTCCACCCATCCATTTATCCACATAAGCCTCATCCACATTCACCCCTCCCACACAAGCTCCACCACATAAACCCCTGCCCATATAAACCCTGCCCACATAAACCCCTCCCACATAAGCCCTGCCTACACAAGCTCCACACAAAAACTCCACACACATAAACCCCTCCCACACAAGCTCCACCCACATAAACCCCCGCCCACACAAGCCCCACCCACACAAGCCCCACCCACACACACCCCGCCCACACAAGCCCCTCCCACACACACCCCACCCACACACGCCCCCCACCCCAGCCCCGCCCCCACCACCCCCGCCCACACAGCCCCACCCCCCTCATCCCCCTGTGCGCCCCACCTTTGACCCACCACCTCCCTCATCCCACCCCCACCCTTCCCCACACACACACATGGGGAGGGGAGGGATGGGATGAGGGGGTGATGGGTCATTGGGGAGCGCACCTACCCCCCCTCCCCCCCAACCCCCCCCGCCCCCTTTACATCTCTTTTATTCTTTTCTTGTAATTCAGAATCAAGTAATTGTAAACAAACAAATATAATTTATTAATATTGAAAATATTAAATATTCATTTGCGAGAATGTACAATCTTTCCCAGCAATCTTCTTCAGATGCCTTGTGATTTCGAAACTCAGACACCATATTCTGTTTTGAACAAAAAAATGGATAATAATTAGGTTCTATAAAGATAATTACATGGTAATATGAATAAGCCTCGTTGACCACTGAATTAACACACCAGGAGCCTGTCATCCTTTCAAGGTCAATAAAATGAATTCCAGTGTACTGACAAAACCACGTCCAAACTAATGATGCAACCAACATAAGGCGACATTCTAAAGAGAGAGTGATATTAATAATAATTCAGAAATATTTACCTCCAGAAAATCATGTGTTGTACGAGTGATATTAATAATAATTCAGAAATATTTACCTCCAGAAAATCATGTGTTGTACAAGATTGCTTCAACAGCTGATGTTGTGCGATAGTGCTGAAAAAAAAAATAAGTCAAGGGTATAGATGAAGAGACAGACAGGGAAAGCAACACACACACACACACACACACGCACACACACACACACATACACACACACATAGACACACACACACGTGCCTCACCATTGGTTTAATTCATTCGAGATCAGAGACCAGTCATTATAAATCATTGGCCTCTTCAATAAGAGCAGAGAGAGGTAGGTAGAAAGACAGACAGAGAGAGAGGCACACACACGTGTCTCACCATTGGTTTAATTCCTTCGAGATGAGAGGACGTGATAAGACTTCATGCCACTCATTGAAAATGTCTTTCAATTCTCTTCTAAAATCATTGATCTCTTCAATAAGAGTATTAATTTCATGAACCACGTCGTGATATGTGAACTCAATTTCTTCCAATGCCCTGTCAGGGAAAAAATATATATATATCAGAATTATCATGATTTAATTAATAATCATTTGCTTCATCGTTCAAAGAGAAAAGCATACACAAACTTACCAACTCTGTAGTGGGCTGTTGGCTTCATCGGAAGAAATATCGTCCATGCCTCAGTTGTAAAAATGAAATCCCGTCTGGCAGAAACTTTGTCTGGCGAACCGCTTATAAAGCAACGATGAGGAAATTGCTTAATCATTGGGTGTGGGCACAGGAAATGACAAGCTTCTTAATGATCTCATCTGGCCACCGCCCGAGTTGCAAATCGTTTTTGGACATAAACCACGCCATAAAAGTTTTGATTCAAATGTTTTCAGTTCGTGTTCTGAGATAAAATATAAACACGAGACCTTGTCTCACAGAATAGTTCCTATTTTTTCACAGCATGACAGTCCAAACCACTTCCTCATTCACACAGCACGGCCGTGTCAAAAAAACACTTCCTCATTTTCACGGCATGAACTGAAAACATTTGAAACAAAACTTTTTTTCTGGCATGGTTTATGTACAAAAATGATTTGCAACTCAGGAGGTGGTCAGATGAGATCATTAAGAGAAGTTTATCATTTCGTAATGGCACAAAAAGGGTATCTTAAAAAATATAAAGATTCAAATGTTTTGTTTTTCAATATTTTAGATGGGGATTATTGTGCAAAGAAAATTAAACTATTGAAGGAATTTGAGAATGAACAAATGTTTATAGGTTCAATGAGTGAGCTAAACAATATGCATTGGTTATTTGATAAAGAGTGTCCCGAGGCTTAGACGTTTCAGATATTTCTTTCGAATCACCTTTAACAAATCTTTATCTTGTTGTATGGGCTATTTGAATAGAGAGCCCCTAGGTTAAAAGGGGAAATAAAAAATGACCGTTTTTACAGTCATTTTTCCCTGCTGTGCAGGGGTTTGGCTTTTTCTTGAGGCAATGTTTTATGGCCGGATGCCCTTCCTGACACCAACCCTGGTCGCCTCTTACGACACACAGGGATATGGTACACCTATTCTAACCGGGGCATACACCGGGACCAGTACACTGGCACTCATTTCGCCGACCTCGGAAGGATGGCAGGCTGAGTCAACCCCCTGGTGTTAATTCAGCAGCCAACGGGGCTTGAACTCAGGACCCTGGGATCCCAAGCCGCCACCCTAACCACTAAGCCAACACCAGGCTCCAGGTTAAAAGGGGAGACAAATAAATATACCTTGGGCTAAAAAGGGGATTTATTTTTTCAGGGAAAAAAAAAGAAAAATTTCATGGCTGAAAATCCCCCATTCATTTACATGGGGAAAAGTGAGCCAGAACCAGTATTCTTTCCCTACTATGATGTCTGAGATAAACTTTGAACCAATAATAAGAACAATATTCCAATGAAGGTTAGATGTGGGAGGGGCAGGGTTGCTTCTCTTCGAGGACTCGATGCATCATCCCCCATTAAGTGTGTGCAACCTCTTTGTGGCCTGCTTTGCCTAATGGCATGGGACTTGTGCCGTCTGTGTGCACGTTGGGAATGTGACAAGGGACAAAGCGAACGATGCTTTTCACAGACGTTCCCGTGGTGGTGTCCATATTTGGGACCCCCTCCTTCTCCCCTACCTCCTCCTATTTTAATAGGAAAGCTAGAACCACCCGCCTCCACACAGATGTTACAAGTTTGGAGGGCAGACAATGGCGGGCCAGGGGGCCTATAGAGGTGGGAGAAGGGAATGTCGTTGGCACTGCATCACCACTGAACCATGCTTTTTTGTGCTGGCTCCTCCAGCCGTGGGAAGGGAGCTGCAGAGAGTGGACATGAGGGCTGCTGTGCACCACGAACACTGAAATAGGAGGGCTGAGAGGGAGATGACATACATACATACATACATACATATAATACATACATTGATCAAAAGTATTCTTTAATCACTTTCCTATATAACAGGGAAAGATGTACAAACCACATTTATATCGACGTTTATGGATACTGTTCTCATGATATGCCCCTTTAGACTCGACAGCATGAGTCAAGGGTGTTAAAGAAGTTCTCAGAACGTGATATTTTACTTTAATTGTCCAAGAAATGCCACTTTCTTTTCATGTTAATAAATAAATAATTCCGACTTTCCTAACTTCGAAGCGCATTTGGAACTTTAATGCAGGAGTAGCCATTGGGCCCATCAGACAAACCTGTGCAAATGTTACCAACCTATGGTTGTTTCTCCGTTCTCTGTCCTTTTAAATGCTGAGATTTAAGCAAGGAAGCAGTACGTACCATTTGTAAAAGTCTTTGATCATCATGACTTGGCCAGGATTCGGACCACAAACCTCCCAGGCACAGGATCCGACACTCTTAACCATGACGTCACCAAGTCACGTTGACAACAATCTTTCAGTCAAAGTGACTTTAATTGTTAAATTAAATTTTCAATATTTAATTATCAAGAAACGTTTTATTTTCTTGAATAAAAATATGTGAATAAATATTAAAAGAAAATAAAACGTTTCTTGATAATTTGATATTTACTTGAAGATTAAAACGAAACACAACAGAGACATGAGAGAGGGAAGGTAAATAGATGAGGGAGGGAAGGTAAAGAGATGAGGGAGGGAAGGTAAAGAGATGAGGGAGGGAAGGTAAAGAGATTAGGGAGGGAAGGTAAAGAGATGAGAGATGGAAGGTAAAGAGATGAGAGAGGGAAGGTAAAGAGATGAGAGAGGGAAGGTAAAGAGATGAGAGAGAGAGAAGGTAAAGAGATGAGAGAGGGAGGTAAAGAGATGAGGGAGGGAAGGTAAAGAGATGAGGGAGGGAAGGTAAAGAGAAGAGAGAGGGAAGGTAAAGAGATGAAGGAGGGAAAGTAAAGAAATGAGGGAGGGAAAGTAAAGAGATGAGGGAGGGAAGGTAAAGAGATGAGGGAGGGAAGGTAAAGAGATGAAGGAGGGAAGGTAAACAGATGAGAGAGAGAAGGTAAAGAGATGAGGGAGGGAAGGTAAAGAGATGAGGGGGGAAGGTAAAGAGATGAGAGATGGAAGGTAAAGAGATGAGGGAGGGAAGGTAAAGAGATGAAGGAGGGAAGGTAAAGAGATGAGAGAGAGAAGGTAAAGAGATGAGAGAGGGAAGGTAAAGAGATGAGAGAGAGAAGGTAAAGAGATGAGAGAGGGAAGGTAAAGAGATGAGGGAGGGAAGGTAAAGAGATGAGGGGAAGGTAAAGAGATGAGAGATGGAAGGTAAAGAGATGAGGGAGGGAAGGTAAAGAGATGAAGGAGGGAAGGTAAAGAGATGAGAGAGAGAAGGTAAAGAGATGAGAGAGGGAAGGTAAAGAGATGAGAGAGAGAAGGTAAAGAGATGAGAGAGGGAAGGGAAAGAGATGAGAGGGAAGGTAAAGAGATGAGGGAGGGAAGGTGAAGAGATGAGGGAGGGAAGGTAAAGAGATGAGAGAGGGAAGATAAAGAGATGAAGGAGGGAAGGTAAAGAGATGAGGGAGGGAAGGTAAAGAGATGAAGGAGGGAAGGTAAAGAGATGAGAGAGAGAAGGTAAAGAGATGAGAGAGGGAAGGTAAAGAGATGAGGGGGAAGAGGTCAAGAGATGAGGGAGGGAAGGTAAAGAGATAAGGAAGGGAAGGTAAAGTGATGAGAGAGGGAAGGTAAAGAGATGAGGGATGGAAGGTAAAGAGATGAAGGAGGGAAGGTAAAGAAATGAGGGAGGGAAGGTAAAGAGATGAAGGAGGGAAGGTAAAGAGATGAGGAAGGGAAGGTAAAGAAATGAGGGAGGGAAGGTAAAGAGATGAGGGAGGGAAGGTAAAGAGATGAGAGAGGGAAGGTAAAGAGATGAGGGAGGGAAGGTAAAGAGATGAGGAAGGAGAGGTAAAGAGATGAGGGAGGGAAGGTAAAGAGATGAGGGAGGGAAGGTAAAGAGATGAGAGAGGGAAGCTAAAGAGATGAGGGAGGAGAGGTCAAGAGATGAGAGAGAGAAGGTAAAGAGATGAGGGGGGAAGGTAAAGAGATGAGAGATGGAAGGTAAAGAGATGAGGGAGGGAAGGTAAAGGGATGAGGAAGGGAAGGTAAAGAGATGAGGGAGGGAAGGTAAAGAGATGAGGGAGGGAAGGTAAAGAGATGAGAGATGGAAGGTAAAGAGATGAGGGAGGGAAGGTAAAGAGATGAGAGAGGGAAGGGAAAGAGATGAGAGGGAAGGTAAAGAGATGAGGGAGGGAAGGTGAAGAGATGAGGGAGGGAAGGTAAAGAGATGAGAGAGGGAAGGTAAAGAGATGAAGGAGGGAAGGTAAAGAGATGAGGGAGGGAAGGTAAAGAGATGAGAGAGGGAAGGGAAAGAGATGAGAGGGAAGGTAAAGAGATGAGGGAGGGAAGGTGAAGAGATGAGGGAGGGAAGGTAAAGAGATGAGAGAGGGAAGGTAAAGAGATGAAGGAGGGAAGGTAAAGAGATGAGGGAGGGAAGGTAAAGAGATGAAGGAGGGAAGGTAAAGAGATGAGAGAGAGAAGGTAAAGAGATAAGAGAGGGAAGGTAAAGAGATGAGGGAGGAGAGGTCAAGAGATGAGGGAGGGAAGGTAAAGAGATAAGGGAGGGAAGGTAAAGTGATGAGAGAGGGAAGGTAAAGAGATGAGGGATGGAAGGTAAAGAGATGAAGGAGGGAAGGTAAAGAAATGAGGGAGGGAAGGTAAAGAGATGAAGGAGGGAAGGTAAAGAGATGAGGGAGGGAAGGTAAAGAAATGAGGGAGGGAAGGTAAAGAGATGAAGGAGGGAAGGTAAACAGATGAGAGAGAGAAGGTAAAGAGATGAGGGGGGAAGGTAAAGAGATGAGAGATGGAAGGTAAAGAGATGAGGGAGGGAAGGTAAAGAGATGAAGGAGGGAAGGTAAAGAGATGAGAGAGAGAAGGTAAAGAGATGAGAGAGGGAAGGTAAAGAGATGAGAGAGAGAAGGTAAAGAGATGAGAGAGGGAAGGTAAAGAGATGAGGGAGGGAAGGTAAAGAGATGAGGGGGGAAGGTAAAGAGATGAGAGATGGAAGGTAAAGAGATGAGGGAGGGAAGGTAAAGAGATGAAGGAGGGAAGGTAAAGAGATGAGAGAGAGAAGGTAAAGAGATGAGAGAGGGAAGGTAAAGAGATGAGAGAGAGAAGGTAAAGAGATGAGAGAGGGAAGGGAAAGAGATGAGAGGGAAGGTAAAGAGATGAGGGAGGGAAGGTGAAGAGATGAGGGAGGGAAGGTAAAGAGATGAGAGAGGGAAGATAAAGAGATGAAGGAGGGAAGGTAAAGAGATGAGGGAGGGAAGGTAAAGAGATGAAGGAGGGAAGGTAAAGAGATGAGAGAGAGAAGGTAAAGAGATGAGAGAGGGAAGGTAAAGAGATGAGGGGGAAGAGGTCAAGAGATGAGGGAGGGAAGGTAAAGAGATAAGGGAGGGAAGGTAAAGTGATGAGAGAGGGAAGGTAAAGAGATGAGGGATGGAAGGTAAAGAGATGAAGGAGGGAAGGTAAAGAAATGAGGGAGGGAAGGTAAAGAGATGAAGGAGGGAAGGTAAAGAGATGAGGAAGGGAAGGTAAAGAAATGAGGGAGGGAAGGTAAAGAGATGAGGGAGGGAAGGTAAAGAGATGAGAGAGGGAAGGTAAAGAGATGAGGGAGGGAAGGTAAAGAGATGAGGAAGGAGAGGTAAAGAGATGAGGGAGGGAAGGTAAAGAGATGAGGGAGGGAAGGTAAAGAGATGAGAGAGGGAAGCTAAAGAGATGAGGGAGGAGAGGTCAAGAGATGAGAGAGAGAAGGTAAAGAGATGAGGGGGGGGAAGGTAAAGAGATGAGAGATGGAAGGTAAAGAGATGAGGGAGGGAAGGTAAAGAGATGAGGAAGGGAAGGTAAAGAGATGAGGGAGGGAAGGTAAAGAGATGAGGGAGGGAAGGTAAAGAGATGAGAGATGGAAGGTAAAGAGATGAGGGAGGGAAGGTAAAGAGATGAGAGAGGGAAGGGAAAGAGATGAGAGGGAAGGTAAAGAGATGAGGGAGGGAAGGTGAAGAGATGAGGGAGGGAAGGGAAAGAGATGAGAGAGGGAAGGTAAAGAGATGAAGGAGGGAAGGTAAAGAGATGAGGGAGGGATGGGAAAGAGATGAGAGAGGGAAGGGAAAGAGATGAGAGGGAAGGTAAAGAGATGAGGGAGGGAAGGTGAAGAGATGAGGGAGGGAAGGTAAAGAGATGAGAGAGGGAAGGTAAAGAGATGAAGGAGGGAAGGTAAAGAGATGAGGGAGGGAAGGTAAAGAGATGAAGGAGGGAAGGTAAAGAGATGAGAGAGAGAAGGTAAAGAGATAAGAGAGGGAAGGTAAAGAGATGAGGGAGGAGAGGTCAAGAGATGAGGGAGGGAAGGTAAAGAGATAAGGGAGGGAAGGTAAAGTGATGAGAGAGGGAAGGTAAAGAGATGAGGGATGGAAGGTAAAGAGATGAAGGAGGGAAGGTAAAGAAATGAGGGAGGGAAGGTAAAGAGATGAAGGAGGGAAGGTAAAGAGATGAGGGAGGGAAGGTAAAGAAATGAGGGAGGGAAGGTAAAGAGATGAGGGAGGGAAGGTAAAGAGATGAGAGAGGGAAGGTAAAGAGATGAGGGAGGGAAGGTAAAGAGATGACGAAGCAGAGGCAAAGAGATGAGGGAGGGAAGGTAAAGAGATGAGGGAGGGAAGGTAAAGAGATGAGAGAGGGAAGCTAAAGAGATGAGGGAGGAGAGGTCAAGAGATGAGGGAGGGAAGGTAAAGAGATGAGGGAGGGAAGCTAAAGAGATGAAGGAGGGGAGGTAAAGAAATGAGGGAGGGAAGGTAAAGAGATGAGGGAGGAGAGGTAAAGAGATGAGGGAGGGGAGGTAAAGAGATGAGGGAGAGGAGGTAAAGTGATGAGGGGAGGGGAAGGAGAGGGAGAGAGAGAGAACGAAGGGGAACAAGGATGAGGTTGGGCTGGGGTGGGGAGAACAACGTCTCACAAAACATTGCCATACATTCTGGGAGTGGTTTGGGGGGCGTGAGGGCAAGGAGGATGGGGGAAAGAGTAGGGAGGAAGTGGGGAGTGGGTTTGGTTGGAGGTGAGTATGAGGGGATGGGGTTCTGGACTTGCATTTGTTTGGGGGACTTGTGGAGAAGTGGGGGAGGGGTAGTACGGGATTGAACAAAGTGGGGTGCATTAAAACTGTATGTTAATACAGAGCGCGGAGACCACCCAGAGATGTCCATAGGGGGTGCAGAGGAGAGAGTATCTGTGAGGGGGTAAGCGTGAGGGAAAGGGAATGCAGCATAAGGGGAAGGAAATGGTGGGCAATGCGAGGGGAGGGGAAGGGAAGGCAGCATGAGGGAAGGGAAGGGTCATAAAACACGCCCAAACAGCAGCATTTTCTTTTTAAAAGCCGGGTTCTATGTAGAACCGGGCAGGAGAATTTAAACCCCATGCGATCGACCTGGCGAAGGCCTGGTGCGTACATGCTCACCCATGCAGTGACATTTGCACCCCACCTGTCGGCTCATTCTGAATCTGATTCATACATGCTACAATCCCCATTAACAGGGGGGACTTGCATAAAATTCCGCCATATTTTCATACGTAATAAATAAATGTCCCCATATTGTACATTAATATGAATAATACCGCATTTTAAGACGCTAAGCACCGATTTCTTGTGGTCCTGTGGACCAATAATAATGTTATTTCTTGAATCGCCTTCAATGACTGTTGTACACACCAAATGGAGATCGGCAGTTCCATTTGCTCTCCCGGCCTTGACTTGATCTGGGAAATCAATTTCCCGGTCAAAGATCCACAAAAACCTCCCCATGTATCCGACATGGTGTGAGGACATGGATGGCTTTAACATAGACCACCTTCTGCTGCGTAAATGGTCAGCCATCATTCACTTTTGCTCGTTGGCGAAACACCAAATCTCAGCCGCTTAGTCTTGGTCCCGTTCCCTGATGAGTCGAATCTTGCTTCAACACGAATATTGTCCTGCAGTGGCCACAGGTAGTGCTGCATCGTGGAGAATGCAGTCGTCCAAAATGACGAGGTAAAGCTTCTTGTTGTCCTGTCTGCATTCACATGGAAGTAATCAGTCGATGGTATGAGATCTTTGTTACAACGGTGGGCCTTCGATGACGGAAAAACGGTGTTATGGATGCTAATTGATCAAAAATATAGGACATCTATTTAGTACGTATGCAAGTAGTACGGTGCAATTTTGACAGTGCTCTCCACCTTGCATACCCACACCACACCTGCCCTTTCCCTTCTCTGATCCCTCTCCTCCAAAACCAACTCACTTTGGTTTGCATGTAATCGCTTCTAGTAGCAACAACAAAAAGAGGGGCAATACCACAAGACGCTCACCTGGTAGAATAATGATACTGAGGAGGAAGTCATCGTTGGACAGAATTAACAAAATGTACCAATGAACCAAAGTTATGGCCCCAATTTTTTTTTTATGCCATGAACAAACTTTAGTACATCCCAGGCGATGAAGCTTGTGGTCAAGTTTCATCGGGCTCCCATTCATGCGCCGTGCCTCGGCTGATGACATGATTTCCAAACAGCCGATGGAGCAAATCGATGGTTTCGCTTGCAGTGTGTCGTGGGGCACCGTCCTGCATGAACCAGTCAAGTTTGAGTCGGTTTGGAAACAGTAGTTGAGCGAGATCAGCATGGAATCGGTGTAAGAACTCATAGTATCTCTCGCCGTTGACTGTCACCATCTTACCATTGGCGTCCTCAAACCAATATGGTCCCACCATACCCATCTGGCATTCAATACACAGAAGCTAGTGGACTTGGGGCCCTTGAGAGACATCTCAGACACCTCTGCAGGAGACTCAGCACCCCCAGAAGATGTTGGTGTGATTGGTGATAGCCCCATTCAAATGGAAGTGTGCTTCATCACTGAACCACAGGGAGTTGAACCAATTTTGGGGGGACTTTCCTTTCGGTCACTGATCCAATCACACATTGTTACTCGGCTTGCCATGTCATTCAGAGTTAGTTTATGCCTTACAGATATGATGCAGGGGTAGAGCTTCAGTTCAGAAGTGATGAGGCTGAGATCGCCAGTTCTCGGCAATCATATATATATATATATATATATATATATATATATATATATATATATATATATATATATATATATATATATATATATATATATATATATATATATATATATACAGTATATATTGTGATGCGAAAACAGAGAGGTGTAGTTCCATGCCATTAAGCAAACTCATGATATTGTTCCATAAATGTGCTCACCCTTTTTGTGTGCTATCAAATAAAAACCAAAAGATCCTGGCATGTGGATAAAAAAAAAGAAGAAACCAGTGAAAGGTACAAATACATGTGCAGCAATAACTGTGACAACAAAAGGACAGCTGCAATGATGGAGCAGTTTTCCAATGGTTCGGATTCAGGGAGGAAATGAGTCACGGGCTCCTCAAGCGAAGAGGTGGGAGTAAAGTGGTGGGCAGTTGCACACAACTTGTCTCTGGAACATCACGACACATGCCGCTTCACCGCCCAGACACCATACACCCAGCACACGTGCCGATCGGTTCATACCAGGAGGCACATTTTGCTTCCCTAATTGAAGTTTTGAAGTTTTATCTCTTTGTGCAGTTTTATGATTTTACTCGGTTTATAAGGCTTGTGGCACCAACCTGAATGTTGAGAAATAACTTTCCAATGGTGTTATTAATAATAGTGGTGATACCCCAGGGCGCTCACCTGGTCGCGGTTGTATAAGATAACCAGGGAACCTCCGGTAGGCATGGATGACCCACAAAATATGTAACGGAGAAGAAAGTAAATACCTATTTTGCCAAGTTTTTATTTTTTTTAATACCAAGAACAAACTTTGGTACACCACTTGGGTGATGAAGGTTGTGGTGAAGTTTCATTAGAACTGTGCGTGTAGTTTCTGAGAAGAAAGGAAAGGAAATACCTATTTTGGGGAGTAACACCCCATAGACCCCATTAGGGCCTAAATGTTATAAAATATATATATTTTTTTTTAATGGCATGAGCAAATTTTTAAGCATAATGGGTGATGAAGGTTGTGGTCAAGTTTGATCGCTAACGGGTGACCTTGCTTTGTTCATAACGCCCAACACCACATAGATTTAATCAACAACTCCCCAAAAATGACATATGATCCCTGATTCTTTGGAAATATTCGAATTCCAACTCCCAAGAGTGAAACAAACTTTGCAACCTTGGGATTCAAAAGAGGAGGCTGTTTGGTGGAGTGATTAAAGATCCCACCCCAATCCGCCAAATCCCCCTCAATATCAACTGAAGAAGACCATCGCCATCTAATCATCTAAAATGGACTGCCTTATGGTTTGCAGATGAAGGATCCAAAATGTTTGTGACTGAATGGCAAAAGCACCTTCCAAACAACTAATTCGGTATCCACACCATGTGATTGTTATCAAGGAGAGATACTTTAAAAGACTTGGTTACAAAGTCTTATGCTCCACACTCTTATCTGGAGTGAAACATCTCAGAGCAAGCCATCAGTTTCAAGTCCATTAGAAACGCTGCACCACCTGCTTCCAAGTGTCTGTCGATGTCAGAGATTTCTCAGAGTGCAATAATTGTTTTGTTAAAAAAAAAAAAAAATAATAATAATAAATATATATATATATATATATATATATATATATATATATATATATATATATATATATATATATATATATATAAACAAGGACTGGTAGGGTAGTTTAGGGGTAGGCACGTTCGCTTCTGAGCTGTCTTGCTTGGGTTTTGCACCCCGACCCAGCATTAAACTTGGCCAGGGTGCAAACCCAAGTTATTTTCTACCCCTGTTAAACACTCCCCCCCCCTTTTACACCCTCAAATTTCTTGTTTTTTTTCTTTCTGAGAGTTTGCTCCTGTATGCATCTTCACTGCCCCTCATTCTTACCCGCATCCCTTGTTGGTGGTCCCGAGACTACCGTTATTCTCAGGTTTTTGGTCTGTCTGTATGTATGTAATGGACAGCTCTGGAGGCCAGAGGAGTCAACCGATTTGATGAAACTTGACTGGTAGGTTCATACCAGGATGTAGTTCTATGCTTTTGATCACTGTTGCTATGGACACCACTGTTGCCTAGCAACGGGACTTTGAAATTTTTGAAAAAAACCTAAAAATATTTATATCTATATTTTTTTCGAAAATCAAAAATTGGCTTCTGCACTTTTATGCGCACTATAATCAACCTCTTTGTCCAAAAATTTCAGCGCGATCCGTCAAAAACTGTATGACTAGTATGCAATTATGTAGCGACCACCAATGTCACCTACCGGCTTGTTTGTCTGTCTCCGACTTTTTTGTCATCCACCCCACCCCCCACACTCTCTTTCTACTGTTCCTTTTGCTCTCTTGTGTCCTCATCTGTTCTGTGTTATTGCTCTTAAATGAGCCTTGACTTTGTATTCAAAAACAAACTGTTATCCTCGGTATTTCTCAGATGGGGTACGACATCAATGTGGGTGCCGTCCCTCGGATGGATGTTAAACTGGACTTCCCTTAAAAAACTCCGCGCTATCCTTTTGCAAAGACTCGGCACGATACATTTCTGGCAACCTGGCTACGTTCCAAGTTCTTGAACACTCAGTCGAGTATCCTCCAGAGTGACGACCCACCGAGGATTGTTACCCCTTGCCAGGAAACTGCTTTGGCAGAAGTGACGCTCTGTATAAAGAATGGGGAGTAATAATCATACCATGCTATATATATAAATCGACAAATGTTTATCTGTCTGTTTGTTTGTTTAACTTCTACGCATTCCTCAACCGCCAGATGGAATGAGTTGAAAACTGGTGATTCAGGTGGTACTCAAGGTGTGCATGAGAAGGTTATAGACAACACAACAACAAAAAAAGAGCCATACCCACCGGGGTTCAGGGTGGGGAGAACAAGCAAATTCTTTTTACCAGACTGGTTTACAGCCAACATGAGATTCCTAAACTGTCCCAATGTCCAAAGCAATGTTTATTTTTTTTTCTGAAATAAGTGAATAAAACCACAATTTGAGAAGAAACAAAGAGAGTTATTGTATTGACTCTTCTCACTTCCATTTTGATAGGTCCCACAGCTGTTCAGGTTGGAGTGTTGCTGTCTGGGTCAAATCTTCCATTACTCACTGTCCTTTGTCCACACAAGCCCCTCTTCACGCTCTGAGTATGTCTGCCTATGTACAGCCACTAACTAATGCTTGTCCGTGTGGTTTGTTGACGTCTCTATATCAACATTTATTTCTTTAAACATGGAGCACTCTGTGGAGCGCATCCCTCCGCCAGGCTGAACAGTTTATGTTTTGTATCCCACCTATAGGCCGGATCTGGATCTCGACCTTAACGAAAATGGGATCGGTTCTTGTTCTTGTCATCTACTGAACTCATCCACCTCGTTTCATCCGAACCCGTCTGCAGCATTTTGAAATATCGTGTAAAACATCGTTTTTGGACCCCCCCCCCTCTCTCAATGGTGAAGAATCACTTCGTCTTTGTCACACACCCAAACTGTCCACAAAATTTCATCCGAATCCATCCGTTACGTTTTACTATATCCTGCTCACAGACAGACAATGGTGAAAACATAACCTCCGCCCACCTTTGGTGGTGGAGGTAATAAAACCCCAATTCTCTGGATGAAAACCATAGACATAAAAAAAGTGGGGGAATTATCATAGTGTAAAAGAAAATCCACACACCTGGAAGTGGGAACTTATGAGAACTAAACCGGCGGACAGAACAAGTTGAAAACTTGTGGTTGTGCTTATGGTGTCCATGGGGGAAGTTTTAGTGGGGTAAAAAAAACCCCATAGTCTGGGCGTTCAAGGGAGGGGAAAGACTCTGATGCTCCCTTCCACAATCTCACTATGTCTCTGCAAAAGGGATGTCTGGAAAAAAAACCCCACATCTACTTTCTCAATAATCCTCTTGAAGAAGTCCTTTCATTCTAGCTTCTGGGTCCCACTATCTGCCATCATCTTTCCTGGGAAAGCCACATTTCCAAGCTGGCCTCCAAAGCCAATCATCGATTTGCATTTGGGCAAAGTCCTTCCTTGGCACACGTGAGCTCCTAACCACGTACAAAGCTTTCATCCACAGCCTGATGGAGTACGACTCTCTGCTCTGGGCTGGTGCTCCCAACTCTTACCTTTCTCGGCCTCACACTGTGGAAACCAAGGCATTTAGGATAATTGGTATCATCCACGATGAGGCTGAGTCTTTGGGTTTCTCACTCTCTCACCGCAAGTAGGTCGGTGGTCTTTCTATCTTCTCCCGTCTCCTCGACAGTCTTGCACTCCCCCCCCCCCCAGCTGTCTGCTATCTATCCCATCCATATTTCCGTAGGGCGCTCATGGTCCGCCAACAACCCCCTTCTGGTAAAACTACCAAAATCAAGAATCACTGCTCACCTTCACTCTTTCATACCTCTTTTTTCCCCCTTTTGGAACAAACTCCTCCACTCTCTTAAATCCCACTCTTCCCTCCAGGTCTTCAAAACAGCCGTTCACCACCACTACCTCTTATCTTCCCCCATCCAAAACCATGATCTTTTTGACCCCCATTAATCCACCCAAATCTCACCTTCTTCAAATTCCCTCCTTTTCTTCCTGAGTCCCTCTCGTGTCCATCTTGTATACCCTGTGTACTCCGTCCCATCCCTCTCCCTTCTTCAGATCTCTTTATGTGTCTATTCCCCACCCCTCTTGTCTCCTGTTCCCCTTGTTATATGTTATGTATGTTAGCTCTTATATGAGCCTTGACATATATATGTATATATAAATTACATATCTATCATGTAGCACCGCTCCAGCTGGAAGTGGTTATTGTCTAAAGCATGAATTATTGAATGTGTTTGTTATGTGTAGTACATTATGTTTTCCTGGTAGGATCGTGCCGAGGTAGCACACTTATGTTTGAGCTGTCCAGCCTGGGTTTGATTCCCCACCCAACTGTATCACATCAGATTGATGTTTTGCAGGTAAGGCGCTGCATCGCAAAGTGTCATCCCTCCGACCGATGTTAAGCCGGGTCTCCCATCTGCTAACATGAGTTGGTGGACATTGAAGATGAAGGTGTTTTTCATGAAGAGTATGTGAGTTATCGACGCCATCCTGGAACAAATTAAAATTTTCTCTCCAAATCACTTTTAGTTGAATATCAGGCCTGGTCTGCTAGTTTGTGAAAGAATTGGGTCAAAAAAACCCAAAATTCCATCATTGAATCGCTGCGAAAGAACATGCACTCACAAGGGAACATGCAAAGAATCATGCCAACAATTTATAGTCAGATCATGTTCCCATCGGGAGTCGTGCTTCGGTCAGACAATCTGGAGACAAGCACTGCCACGGAATTCTCCTGTGAGTCCAAGTTAAAAAAAAAAAAAAAAATCTCTGCAAGTGGACAGTTTGAGTTGAGAACACTCACTGTCCATTCTTTGGAATTTCAAAAAGTATAAAGTTCAACAAGCTTGGTATTGATTCTGGAAGCTTTCTAAGTGTGCTATTGTTTTCAAACCGTGAGGAATATATACTCACATGAATTGAGAGCTAGCTGAAAGCAACACACGTACAATGGTTTGTGTTTTCATGATAGCATTTTAACTCTTTCATGTCAAGTATCACTACAGTGTGCATGTGGTTTGCATTTCCTGTGGCTGTGGTTGCTTTGATGTTATCTCTGTGTGGCATTCCAAAGCAACGCAAGAACATCCCCTTTAAGATGCTGTACTCATCTGGATGGCATTTAATTGATACATGTTTGAGACTCGTTGTTGGATGGCCTTGTTTTTGTAGTTATTGCTTCATTTTTTTATTCACTTATTTGTTTTAAACATCTTAAAATGATACTACAAATAAGGATGTATCATGATAACCCGAGTTTTTTTTTCTTGTATTGGATTAGTCAGACAGTGCTGTATTCCGAGATTGAGATGTATGGAGATATTCGACAACATGACCTCAACTCTGTATTTAATCCACTGCTACAGAAGACGAGTGGAGGACCACGTCAACCGACAACTGCACAACTGCAGCAGGACGTGTGTGGTGGACTAAATCAGATGATTGTATGATCCCATTAGAAGAAAATTGAAGGATCCCTTCGGGAGATTAATCGAAGAACCCCATCAGTAGATTATCGGAGGACCCCATCAGTAGATTATTATGAGAGGACCCCATCAAGAGATGATCGGAGGACTCCATTGGGAGATGATCGGAGGACCCCATCAAGAGATGATCGGAGGACCCCATTGGGAGATTATTGGAGGACCCCATCGGGAGATGATCAGAGGACCCCATTTGAAGATTATCGGAGGACCCCATTGGGAGATTATCGGAGGACCCCGTTGGGAGATGATCGGAGGACCCCATTGGGAGATTATCAGAGGACCCCATCGGGAGATGAACGGAGGACCCCATTGGGAGATGATCGGAGGACCCCATTGGGAGATTATCAGAGGACCCCATCGGGAGATGATCGGAGGACCCTATTGGGAGATGATCGGAGGACCCATTGGGAGATTATCAGAGGACCCCATCGGGAGATGATCGGAGGACCCCATTGGGAGATTATCGGAGGAACCCATCGGGAGATGATCGGAGGCCCCATTGGGAGATTATCAGAAGACCCCATCGGGAGATGATCGGAGGATCCCATTGGGAGATGATCGGAGGACCCCATTGGGAGATTATCAGAGGACCCCATCGGGAGATGATCGGAGGACCCCATTGGGAGATTATCAGAGGACCCCATTGGGAGATGATCGGAGGACCCCATTGGGAGATGATCGGATGACCCCATTGGGAGATGATCGGAGGACCCCATTGGGCGATGATCGGAGGACCCCATCAAGAGATGATCGGAGGACCCCATCGGGAGATTTATGTTTCATTTTTTGTATGCATGATCAAGGTCCGTGGAAGAGCTAAAGCAGAATGTAAGGGAACAAAATGGAAAAGGGGAAGCACTAACAGCAGAGTAGAGTGGAAGTGAGAGTGACATCAAGGGAAAGGGGAGAAGGACATGGGGGTGAACAAGCTGAGATGAGAGAAGGATTGCATCAGCAGATGAGTGGAAGAATTGTTCAAGGCAGATTTATTTTTTTTATCATTCTACGTGAAGACCCCACGGGGTCTAAACTCCACTCGCGGTCTCTCTTTTCTTGTGTACAGTTCGTTTGAACATCTATTTCTCCATTATTCGTCAACAGAATTCGATGAAAATTGACAGGCATATACTAGACACATATGTGCAGGCATCAACTGAGCCCAAAGTGCGATTGTGGCCCTTTGGGCTGAGGAAAGGGCAATTTGGGCCCATTTTCTTAAAATTATTATTAAAAAAAATAATAATTAAATGCGCTGGGCGATGCCCAACGCAAAATTATGTAGCAAATGATGATATGAAACTAGCCTCACTCTTGTGAGATGTTCTGGTTTCTTTTTTCTGATGCGATGAAAATCTTACCAAATTTCAAAACTATCCGTCGTCCGTGCTGTCGCTCACCCGAGAGTTGGACGAATGAACTGCCACGGGGGATGTTCGCAATTCGAACTTGTTTTTAAATAAAGTAGTTTTGAACGATGTGGTCTCACACTGCACATTATACATAACTAAAAGTGCTCTAATTTGTTTGAAGCTGGAAATGACTTCATCTCCTGAAGTTTCTGTAAGACAACCTCTATACTCCAGAGTAGATACATGCCACTGAAGTAAGATGTGAAGCTTAAAGTATTGACTCATTATGCAAACTACCAACGAACGTATGTGAAGTGTGACAGAAGGATCAAACTACAGTGGTACACTGTGACACTGTGACCCACTTTCATTATATTTTCTTCCAAGCCAAATCGAGTCCTCGCACAACCTTCCAGTCTCAGAGCACCACCAGGGGCCATTGACTGTCAACATCAGAAGAATTGGTCACAATTTATCAAGAACCATGATTTTTATCAATCAGTTTTGTCCCTTATGCAAAAACAATAAACAAATTATTGAAAGAACTGTAAATAGTTTGAAACTCGTGGAGGATTTTGAAAAACATGGGGTGGAAGGATAACATACTAGTGGGGCAACTTAGCTAAATATAGCATACCAATTGTGCATTTTGTGAGGAAAGCACCACATTTGGAACACGAGTAGCCTATCATATTATGAACAGATTTGGATATTGGGCCATCTCAAAATTTTTGATGGCAGTGGAAAAATGGCTGCCACGGCAATCAGTGGCTGAATTTGAGATGGCCCATTATCCAAACCTGTTCATAATATGATAGGCTACTAGTGTTCCAAATTTGATGCTTTCCTCACAAAATGCACAATTGTTATGCTAAGTTGCCCCACTATACCATCCAACTGGAGAGTTCATAGAACACTGCACCCCATAATGTTCAAGTATATACTTCAACTTAAATAAAATAACGATTTTAAAGATCATTGAAAAATATTCTGGAAGTCTAGCGCTGTTGAAGCAGTCTCATACATCACCCTTATTCATTAGCTTATTTAACATGTCCAAGTACTGCTTGATTCCCAATGTTGTTTGACCGACGGACAGGCAGAAACAGTAAAACAAGTGAAAAAGACATAAAATATCAGGTAGCCCCTGATATTTTCGTAAATTTTTAGTAAATTTTTAGTAAATTGTTATCTCACTCCTCTCTACCCACATGTGGTCAGGATGAATTTAGAGGCAAAATTCTGTTAAACTTCGGATTTGTTTTCTGATCCATGTTCTAATTCGTGTTCAAAATATAATATTCAATTTAAATTAATTTGTTCCTCGATCATAAACTGACGTTTACAGACAGACAGATGGACAGACGGACGGATGGACATGAACCAATTGCTTAACCCCGCGTTTTGCTTCATGTGCATGAAGCAATTAAACATTGCTGGTGCATGGCGGGGGGGGTGGGGGAGGCAGGCTGATGTGGGACAGAAACAAAATGTTGTTTCGACAGTATTTAAAGCAGGTTGTCTTCTTTCGTATGCAGCGCAAGACTGCAGGAGAGCATCATTGGCTGAGTAGGTTCTGTGCTGCTCATGCAGTGCCCTCTGAAGGTTAGGGCACGAATTTGGAATTTGTTCAGGGTGCTAGCGATACCTCACCTGCTCTTTGCGAAGGACACTGTGAGATCTTTAACATCCACCAGGTAGGTGGATCACATTGATAAATCCGGCAGACGGGACGCCCAGTTTAACGTCCATCCGAGGGACGTTGATGAATCACCCTGCCTGTGAAACACCAGGATGACAGTTTATAGTCGGATCGGGATTCAAATCCAGGCTAGATGGCTGAGAGACGTGTGGACCTCCGGGCCATCCTGCCTTCCCTTTTAAGTAGGGGAAACAAAATCTCTCGCTCAAAGGTTGACTCGGATTGTTGGGTATTCGTGACAACATAATTGATCTTAAGCGTTCCAAATAATCCGACCCATATTTCAATTCCCTTCGCACACCTGTCCTAATCATAGTTGTGTCACGAAAGAAGGATGCCGAGATAGTCGACAGGTACGCACACTCACCTCTAAGTTATCGAGCCTGTGTTTGATTCCTGACCCAGCCATAAACTGTCATCCCAGTGTTTCACAGGCAGGGTGATTCATCATTGTGTGTGCCATTGTTCAGTTGGACGTTAAAGATCTAACATAACATCCAAATTCCTGCCCTGACTTCCTGAGTCGGAGTGGTGACCTGACTATGGTTGTAGCCTCGTAACTCACTGCTTCGGCAGAACTACCACTCTGCATAGGGCATGGTAGATGATGATGATGATGATGATGATGATGATGATGATGATGATGTCATGAGAGATTTGAAACGTAAATCGATTGTTCTCTCGATTTCATCAATCAGAAAATAAAAGTTCTCTTCTTGTTATTTCCCCATGAACACTTTATCTCCACCGAGGCGACAAACTCAGTGTCACGATCACATCATGAAAGTTCTTGAACGTGTTTGATGCACTGTGCACCTTCAGGGTTTCACGGTTCATGAGGAATTCATTGTTTCTAGAAAAATAAATGGCAACGTTTTCAAAACCTGGAACACACGAACACCATATGGAATTTTGTAATGAAATTCCAGCACTCTGGAATGCGTGACGTCGTCTTGGAAGTTCTTGTAAACCACAAAGATTTTCATTTCCACGTTTCCAATTTTATCACCTTTTCTTTCATTTTTATCATTCCTTCGTTAACTCGTTCTCAGTAACGACAGAACTTACTGTTTACATACAGAGATCAATGGTCGTTTTGCTAAGTCGTATCTTGCAAGTTGCAATGTCTTGGCATTCTGGTTTCCTTGATTAGCCCAAGACGACTGTTCCTTCCATGGTACATGAACAACCTGCCAACCCTGACAACCACTTAAATTGAAAAATTATACAACATGCATGTCGACATACAACAACAAAAATTTGACAGGATTAACAGTCTCTACGTGTGCTTTATGATAGGGTGTGGATGTGGGCCTTTCAATAAGGTCTCAGAACGAGACACAATAGTCCAACAAGTGCCAGACATTATATTTTAGCAGCGTCTCGCAAAGCGAACGCTGCTCATAGAGAGCTTGGCATTCTTCTTCTTCTTCTTCTTCTTCTTCTTCTTCTTCTTCTTCTTCTTCTTCTTCTTCTTGTGAAGACAAAACCTTAACCTCTAAGATTCGGCTCTTGTATATACAAGATCCGGATCTCCTTAAATACTAAGCACATGTACACATCCTCACATAGACGGTGCCTTTTGAGAGCATCTATCATGAACTTTTTAATATATTCGGACATTTGCTTTAAAGTTTCGAAAAGTTCACGTTACTATTTAGAGATTATTCCATTTATCGTATTGTAATTTCGTAAATACACTATTTATTTCGTAAATACACTATATATCGTAAATACGTAAATACACTATGATGGGTCTCTCTATTGGCTTAATGAAGGCACGTGACGAAATATCGGAAGTTGTTGTTTTTTTGTTTGTTTGTTTTTTTTTGTAGCCGACAAAACCTTTAGGACGCTGCTCTTGGACACATTTGTCCTTGTTTTAATATACAATTATATAATCAGGAAAAATATAATATAATAGAAAAAATAATAAAATATTTTTATTCCCAATTATATATGTAGGACATAAAGTTCATTCAAACCACTCACTGACTGACTGATATTAATGTTCGGTACCTTCTGGGTGACGAAGAAAACTCAAATTTCGCGTGCTGATGGACATGAAAGCCGAAACACCGGGAAAAATCACCGAACCGTCAGAAAGCATCCGTTAATGAAAATATCAATAATAATTTAAAAAAAAATTAGGTAAGCAACCCGAGAAAATGGGGAAGCATGAAAAATCACTGAACCATTGGAAAGCATCCGTAAATGAAAATACCAATAATAATTTAAAATATTTTTTAGGTAAGCAACCCGAGAAAATGGGGAAGCATGAAAAATCACTGAACTGTCGGAAAGCATCTGTAAATGAAAATACCAATAATAATTAAAAAAAAATTTTTAGGTAAGCAACCCGAGAAAATGGGGAAGCATGAAAAATCACTGAACTGTCAGAAAGCATCTGTAAATGAAAATACCAATAATAATTTAAATTTTTTTTTTAGGTAAGCAACCCGAGAAAATGGGGAAGCATGAAAAATCACTGAACCGTTGGAAAGCATCTGTAAATGAAAATATCAATAATGATTAAAAAAAATTTTAGGTAAGCAACCCGAGAAAATGGGGAAGCATGAAAAATCATTGAACTGTCAGAAAGCATCCGTTAATGAAAATACCAATAATAATTAAAAAAAAATTAGGTAAGCAACCCGACAAAATGGGGAAACATGAAAAATCACTGAACCGTTGGAAAGCATCCGTTAATGAAAATATCAATAATAATTTAAAAAAAATTTAGGTAAGCAGCCCGAGAAAATGGGGAAGCATGAAAAATCACTGAACCGTCGGAAAGCATCCGTTAATGAAAATACCAATAATAATTAAAAAAAAATTAGGTAAGCAACCCGAGAAAATGGGGAAGCATGAAAAATCACTGAACTGTCGAAAAACATCCGTAAATGAAAATGAAAATAATAAATGAATATTTTTTTTAGGTGAGCAACCCAAGAAAATGGGGAAGCATGAAAAATCACTGAACTGTCGGAAAGCATCTGTAAATGAAAATACCAATAATAATTTAATTTTTTTTTTTAGGTAAGCAACCCGAGAAAATGGGGAAGCATGAAAAATCACTGAACTGTCGAAAAACATCCGTAAATGAAAATGAAAATAATAAATGAATTTTTTTTTAGGTGAGCAACCCGAGAAAATGGGGAAGCATGAAAAATCACAGAACCATCAGAAAGCATCCGTAAATGAAAATGTAAATAAATGAAAAAAAAATGAAAAAAATAAATGCAAGTGAGTGACCCGAGATAAAGTGGAAGCATGGTTCATTATTGCTTGCAATGTGTGTGTGTGTGTATATATATATATATATATATATATATATATATATATATATATATATATATATATATATATATATATATATATATATATATATATATATATATATGTCATATATATATATATATATATATATATATATATATATATATATATATATATATATATATATATATATATATATATATATATATATATATATATATATATATATATATATATATATATACATATACATACATATATATATAGGAGCCTGGTGTTGGCGCAGTGGTTAGGGCAGCGGCTTGGGATCCAACAGGTCCTGAGTTCAAGCCCCGTTGGGCCACTGAATTAATACACCAGGGGGTTGACTCAGCCTGTCATCCTTCCGAGGTCGGCGAAATGAGTACCAGTGTACTGGGCCGGTGTATACCCCGGTTAAAATAGGTGTACCATATCCCTGTGTCGTAAGAGGCGACCAGGGTTGCGTCAGGAAGGGCATCCGGCGTAAAACATGTGCCAAATCACTATGCGGATCATATGGATGATCCGCTGTGGCGACCCCTAACGGGAGCAGCCGAAAGAAGAAGAAGAAGATATATATATATATATATATATATATATATATATATATATATATATATATATATATATATGTATACTTATACATCTCACATTTCTTAGGACCATTGTATCTCATTCTGAGAACTTTTGGACGGCTCAAGAAAGCGAGCACATCCGCAACGGGTGCGCAAGTAATGTCCGTATGGGAGGATGAAGTCCTCGATAAGATGATCTTTCGGCCTTATCTTTGCAAATCAAATCCATTCGATATTGTGGATGGGCTTTCGTCATGTCGCACATCTGGAAAGCATCGCTTTGTAATGGATCTCGTGACTTTCGTGAACTTTTCTCTCGTGCACCAGACGTGCGTGGCTTTCAGTGCTGTTTTGCGACACTGCATGATCAACTTTCAAACACGATTGTGTACGGCCATTGGAAGCTGTGTCGTAATTTGCAAAAATGCGACCCTGGGGACAAGCCGTCACCATTGGTGCATGTCAAGCCACTTGTGTACATGTGTGCTCACTTGTTTACATCCTCAGTGCCTTTATTCATATGATTTTATCATTCCAAGATTTTGCTCTCAAGTCTACGATTCCTTTGTATTCATCAAGCTCTTATAATACAGAATAACATTTTGAAAATTAAGTACTTCATCTCAAAAATTTGTAATTAATTGATTAATCAATAAATAAAAAATACCCTGTATAGCCAAATCACTTGGTCACTGTCGTGTCCAAATATCAATTTCCTAGCTCAAAAGGTCTCCGAGATATTGCCCAGATTAGAAAGAAAATAAATAAGTAATTAAATAAATCGATCATAATTAAGTAATTCATCGATGAATTGATTAATCAAGAAAATTAAAAAATGTTTCTGCCAAAGCACATCTTCACTTTTGTCCCCAAATTTCAGCTTCTGAGCTCAACGATAGCTGAGAAATCGCCAGGTCAACCAAGAAAACAAACGGAGTAAAAATAGGACCACCTGTCCTGAAGTTCACCTGGATCAGGAGCAAGTCACTCAAAGCCCCCGCAGATTCCCTTAGACTCTGACTTTTTTATGCCATCAACAAACGTTCATACATCATGGGTGATGAAGGTTGTGGTGAAGTTTCATCAAAATTTTGTGTGTAATTTCGGAGATGAGAGCAAATACTTATTTTGAGGAGGTTGACCTCCTCCCCCCCACCCCCCTTGCCAACCCAACCGTAAACCCCCTCAATGAGCGCAGATTTTGATGGGGGTCACTACACCTTTGTTCGGCATCAGATATGAAGCTTGTGGTGAAGTTTCATCAAAATGGTGTGTTTGGTTCAAGCGATGACTGAAGTGTTTAAGGACTGACTGACTCACTCACTCACCTGTGGACACTGCTCACTCGCATAAGCTTACCTGACTAAAGTCCAGGTGAGCTAAAAACTGAGACCTCCCTTGCTTAGGCGCCCAGTGATGATGTCGTGCATCGCCTGGTTATGGAATTTGGAAGGATCGGTGTACAATTCACTTCTCAAACTTATCAGTGCATCACCCAATGGTAAAACAGCACATCGTACATGAGTTGCCTCCCCTCGCCGGATCAACAGTTCTGATTTAACAGCCGTGCGTGTGTGTTTGTGTGTGTTTGTGTGTGTGGGTGTGCTGCTTCCTGGCTTGACTCTCAGCATTTAAAAGGATAGAGCATGGACAAACAACGCTGGGAAGGCAATGGCAAACATCCAGTATAACCCTTGCCAAGAAACTCCTTCGGCAGCACCGAAACTGTAAAGAGGATGGTGCATCAAGATCAAAAAAATATTCAGTTCATAATGCTACGCAAAAGGAAAAGTCTTATGTCCCAGAAATCTTAGACATTTTGCATCATTTTTGTTCTCTTTATTTATTTATTTATTTATTCATATTCAATGTGTGGCTGCATCATTTTCTGGGGGTGTTGCTTTGCACTGATGGAATCCCCCTTGTTACCAGAAAGCTGGTATTCATTTTTCCAACCTCAGAAGGATGACAGACAGAGCTAACCCACTTGGTGTGAGTTCAACACAAGACAGGGGCCTTGAATTCAAGACCCTAAGATCTTTAAACCAGCCTGCTTGATCATGGAGCTCACACGAGGCTTCTTCGACTTATGCAAAAGGAAACTAAAAGCTTGTGTCCAATGCAAGTCCAGTTTCATGAAACAGGAAAAATCTTATTCAGATAAACAAAGTTACACACAATATATCTTGATATAAAATGATAGTGAGTACGTCCACCCTTTTTTTTTCTTTCAAAACCATTGAAATTGTTCTCGGGACACTTTCAAATAATTTTGTTAAAAACTCTTTTGTAATAGTGTTCCATGCTTCTAAGATCATGAAAGATCAAAACATGCTTCGAAAGATCAGATAAGTTGCTGGGATTTCTTCATTTTTTTTTAAACTTTTTTCTTTCTCCAAATAGTCCCGTACAGCTTTAACGATGTTGGGATCTGGGCTTTGAGGGGGTCATTCCATGCGGTGAAGGAATCCGGCTTCCTCTTTCTTTTGCAAATGGGAATTTATTATTCCATTTGTGTGTTTTGGATCATTATCTTGTTATAAAGATGAACTTTGAGCAATTTTCTAACACCACTTGAGGATATGCACCCCCAGCCTTGAACTAAACTTCCTCCATGCTTAACTGTTGGCGTCAACCAAACAAGGTTCTTTTATAAGGTTTGGGTTTTCATCATCTCGCATACTTTCTTCCATTAAATCCAAATGGATGAAACTTTGACTCGTCTATCCAAAGTATCTTTGACCATTCTTCGATAGTCTAATTTCTGTTATTTTGCATAATTTGGCTTTTTTGTCTCGATTGCCAAGAGCGCCGTTACTTCTTGTTTCAACATCAATTTGTCAAAGAATTGCAATGTTTTTTGTTGTTGTTGTGACATTGACCTACCACGTGGTACAAAAATAGGACTGCGTGTCCTGAAGCTCACATATCTTGAAGTGGATAAGGAGCAACCCCCCCCCCCCCCCCCGCACAGGTTCCCTCAGACCCTGCTTTTTATTTTAAATGACGTGAACATATTGAGGAAGGTTGTGGTCGAGTTTCATCAAAAGTGTGTGTGTAGTTTCGGAGAAGGGAGCAAATACCTATTTTGGGGTGTTTCCTCCAATCTTTGATAATAGGAGGGAAATCACAGGGTAACCGTCCTGGGTCAGATTGAAGTAGTGTGTTTCAGGGTGGTGCTGAGGTGTCGTCCACCTGATGGCGGTCTCCTGAGGTTAACCTGAGGTGGTCCCTTCGGGTGGGTGCCTGGAATGTCCTATCCCTAAGAGAGGATGATCACCTGTCTCTGTTATCATCTGAGCTCAAGCGTTTGGACATCGGGATTGCAGCTCTCTCTGAGGTTCGGAGACCGGATTGCGGCGAGATAATGGTGGGTGGTTGCACCTACTATTGGTCTGGTCGCCCTAATGGTTACCATTCCCAAGGAGTTTCTGTAACTGTGTCCAATAATCTGACTCCAATGATAATTGAGGTAACACCGGTCAACGAGCATATTATGAGACAAAGGATTTGTCACTCCTTGGGTGTCATTTCCCTGGTCTCTGCATATGCTCCGAATGGGGTGAGTGATCTCACTGTGAAGGATGCATTCTATGCCACGCTCGAGTCTGTGGTTGATCAGTGCCCCAGGCTAGATACACTTCTAGGGTTGGGGGATTCCAATGCATTGACTGGAACTGAAAGGGTTAGGGTTTTGAGATGTGTGTTGGTCCCCATGGGTCTGGAACTATTAACCAGAATAGCACCAAATTTCTTTACTTTGCAAGAAGTTATGGACTTAGGATGGCTGGTTCATGGTTTCAGCACCTACAGGCTCATTGATGGACTTGGTATTCCAATGCTGGTGGTATGGCAAAGGAGATGGACCATGCGCCGTTGATGGGCACTGGAGGATGATCCACAACTGCAGGGTCTACCGGAGTGCGCAGTTCCTCAATACTGACCACAGGCTTGTTGTCACAACTCTGAAGTTGCAGCTTAAATCCAGGGGAATGGTATCATCCCAGCCTAGGCTGGATGTTGGCAAGCTCAAGGAAGAGAGGGTAGCTGACAAGTTTGTGAACAGGCGAGGTGGAGATTTGGGGGGTCAGGGTGCTTTGGGGGATCCCCAAGAGGTGTGGAGTGCCTTCAAGACCACCGTCCTTGATGTTGCCGGAAGATGTATTGCAACTCACCGGAGGGCGAAGAAGAAATTTGTCTCTCAAGGGACACTGGATACCATTGACCAGAGTCACAAGATCAGGCAGAGCTGAGCTGTACAGGGAGCTGAGGCATAAAACTGTACGTGCACTGAGGGTGGAGAAGTAGGCCTATGTGCGAGGAATCTGTGAGGGGGTAGAGCATCACCTGTGGTCAAGTGATTCTCGTCCCGCTTACATGGGAATTCGCGCATTGCGTTCATCCAAGCCCATCCTTCAGTTTGCTGCAGTTAGAGCAGAGGGTGGTGGGCTCTTGACAGAGGAGTCTGAAGTGAAGGCCCGCTGGGCCGGTTACATTGAGCGGCTGTACCAGGCTGATCCACCAGCTATCGAGCTCGATGTCAGGGGTGTTATAATCCCTATTGCTGACCCTCCAATAAACTGTGGTCCACCTTCCCTTGTGGAAACACAGGCTGCGGTGAACCAGTTGAAATGGAGTGAAGCTCCAGGGATCTGTGGCATCCATGCTGAACTTCTCAAGTTCAGCAAGTTCAGCTGGTGGAAATGCTGTACTTGTGCCATTGCATGCAGTTTTGTGCTCTGCCAGGAAAACAGGCATCATCCCAACTGACTCGAAGAGGGGCCTTTTTGTCCCTCTCTGGAAAGGGAAAGGTGATCGCCAAGATTACAACTACTGAGGAGTGATGCTGCTCTCAGTGCCGGGCAAGGTCTTTGCTCAGATAATTGTCAATGGGGTTCGGCGCCATCTGCTTGAGCACCAGCGTCCAGAGCAGTCAGGATTTACACCAAAGAGGTCAACGATTGACCGTATCCTTGCTCTTTGGGTCCTCACCGAACGCAGACAGGAGTTTCGGTAGGGGCTGCTTGCAGCCTATGTTGATCTCTGGAAAGCATTTGATTCAGTGAATCGGGATGCCTACTGGAGGATTCTTGGTCTTCATGGGGTGCCACCAAAAATGTTCAATCTGATGTCTGAAGTATACTCTGGTACTGAGAGTGCTGTGAGCTGTGGTGGGACCATCTCTGACTTATTTCCAGTTGTTACTGGAATTTGTCAGGGGTGTGTACTGGCCCCATACTTTTCAGCATTTGTATGGACTGGATTATGGGGAGGATGTCAGAGAGATCAAGCTGCGGTGCATCATTTGGGAATGTCAAGCTATCTGACCTTGATTTAGCAGATGATGCAGTCATCTTTGTGGAGACTCGAGATAAGGAGACTCCTTTTGAGGGCCCTCGAGGTGATGAATGAGGAGTCGGAGCCGCTTGGTTTATGGTTTTCGTGGGTAAAAACTAAGATCCAGGCTTTCAATAACATATTGAATCCTGCTATCCTGGCTGTACCTGTTTGTGGCGAGGATGTTGAGGTCACATAGAGAGTCACTTACCTTGGCAGTGATATTCATGTCTCTGCCGGCTGTGAGCCAGAGGTCAACAGACGTATGGGTCAGGCCTGGGGAGTCATGGATTCACTGGATCATGGGATGTGGCATTGCCAGTACCTGCGCGGGAGGACGAAAGTCTGAGTATTCAGGTCCTTGGTGCTTCCAGTCTTGCTCTATGGATGTGAGACTTGGACTCTGACCAGGGATCTGAGAAGGAGACTTAATTCCTTTGGTACCAGGTCTCTTCAGAGAATCCTTGGCTATCGCTGGTCGGACTTTGTGTCCAACGAGCGGTTGCTGAGAGAGACTCAAATGAGATTTGTTCCCGTTTCTCGTTTTCCTGACTCTGATCCTGCTCACCAGATTCTCTCAGCGAGGGAGTCTCGTGATTGGAAGAGGCCAATGGGCCGACCATGTGCCTCGTGGTTGCAGCAGATTGATCAGCATCTCAAGGAGATGGGGATGGGCCAGGCATCTGCATGCGGGATGGCCAGAGGCCCATGGAGTATCGGCGCAAAGTGGACACAGAGACGCACCGCTCCGGTGCATTCTCCCACAGCTGACCTCACCTGAACCCCCCCCACCCATCGACCCCCTTAATGAATGCAAATTTTGATGTGGTCAATATACCTAGATGATCTAAAAATCAGGTATGAAGGCATCAGCCGTGAAGTTTGTGGCCAAGTTTCATCAAAATCAAGTGTTTGGTTCAATCGATGACTGAAGTGTTGGCAGACTCAAAGGCTGACTGATTCACCTACGGACACTGATCGATCGCATAAGCTCACCGGACGAAAGACCAGGGATGCTAAGAATGTAGTGGAGCAAATTTCTGAGCATTTGGCCAAGGGGTATGGAATTGTATAACAACAACAACAACAACAACAACAAAAAGAGTATGGCAGGAAAACTTGCTTTTATGAGTATCTACATTCTGGTACACACACACACACACACACACACACACACACACACACACACACACACACACACACACACACACACACACACACACACACACTGGTAATGCAATGATCCGCCAGTGGTGGATCACTGCAGCATCAATGATTGGGCTATTAACAGCACTGTGCCAAGTTAGAAACAAGGACACAAGAGAGCACTCGTTGTTGCGCATATCTCCGCCAGGTTTAGTTGAACAGTTTACATTTTGTATCCCACTGATCGGCTGCATCTTGATCCAGACCTGAACCAAAATCAAATCATCTTGTTGTTGTCAAATAACCAACTCATTCACTTAGTTTTGACAATGAGACAAACAGTCAGCAAGGGGTCAAAATATAAACTCCATCCACCTTAGGTGGTGGAGGAAATCATCAAATCTGGATATTTAGAAACAAATAAGTGTGATAAAAAACCGTCTGCACCATAAATAATAGCTTTCAGAATCTTATTCTTGAGAAAATTGTGATGTTATACTGCAGAAAATAGCAAAGTCACTTCAGTTTATAGTAAAGAGTTGTTCCTCCAACCCCCTTTTAGGGGGTTGCCAGCACACCGATTGGTTGGTCGTGAAGGTTTCCATAGCTGAGAATTTATTTGCCAAGGACTGATTGCCACCCAATTAGAGTGTGCTGCCAAAGCGACCCTCACCAAGACAGCAAATAAGAATATTGCCAGGATACCAGCACACAATGGCCTGCTATGTTTGAAAGGTACTGTTCGACCATTAACGTCCACGAGTGAATGCTGGGAGATGGGATATTGGCTGAATATTTGCTCCAAAAAACGGCCAACTCAGTTGGAACACCACCCTACGTAGGGAGAACTAGATCAAGTGCTCTTCCTTTGAACTACCCAATCAATCAATCAATCAATCAAAATGTACTGCACTCTCGGCAGGACATTGATGCTACCGAAGAAGTTCCTGGGAAAAGGTTATGCTTCTCAGGAGTGAGTCATGGCAGGAATTTGTAAATTTATTTTCAGGGTGCCGGCGATAACCCACCTTTTTTTTTAGCGAAAGACACCGTGGGATGTTTATCGTCCACCAGCAGTGCTGTCAGACGGATCCGCTGGCTTTATGTCGTTCCGGCGAATGGTACACACAATAATGTATAGCCCTGCACGTCAAACACTGGGATGACAGTTTATAGCTGGGTGGACATTCAACCCCGGGATAGACAGCTCAAAGGCAAGTTAGCTTCTATCTATGGCCTACTCTATCTCGCCAGCCCTGAGCTATCCTTTCATTCCCAAGAAAAACATGATCACGAGAAAACGTGATCTTTATTCAAAAGATGCCATGATGTATCTGTTATTGTCTGACAAGATGGTGCAGAGGTAGCATGCTTACCTTTAACTAAATTAGTCTGGGTTTGAGTCCTTACCGAACTGTAACTGTTGGATTGGTGTTTTTTGCAAGGTAGGTTGTTGCGTTCCTTTGATTTGCCGGTAGGTTTCTTCCTTGGATGGATGATAAGCTTGGTGTCCCTTCTGTTCGCATTCGTTGGTGGATGTTAAAGATCCTCCAGTGTGGAACAGGGCTGGCAGCATGGCCAACAGGTACACCCACTCATCCCTGAGCTAGCTATCTCGCCTGGATTCTAATCTCGGCCAAGCTAACAGCTTTAGCTATATATGACACATCTCCAGGGATGGTGCAACCACTAGGTAAACTAACCAGATGGCCTCAGAGAGCGCTAGAACTTGGAGGTATTTTTTTGGAGCAGCAAAAATAAAAAATAAAAACATTTGATGAACTTTTCAGGAAATTAGAGTGAAATAAAAATGATTAACTTTGTTGCAGGAACACAAAGTATTTATTACATCATGCGAACCATATTCAGAGGTTCACACAATTTCTCTTTTCTTAGGTTCTCCAATGAGTACCATCAGAAATGGTTTGGGACTCACAAAAAATTAAAAAAATTGTCAGCTTCGAGCATGCTCGTCTGCTTTCGCAAACGCCACTCCCATTTTGAAAGTGTCTCTCAGCTTTGTATGAATCTTACTCCTCTGTAAGCGCTCTCCAAGAACGTCTGCTCCAGCCAGATGAGACACGCACACCGCTCATTTTCATTGCTGACGCTCCTGGACCTCCTCTTCGTCCTCCTTGGTCACGAGTTCTCCTCGGATCTATTTTATTTATCCATTAATATTTTAAGTTATAATGTTACAATTTATAAACTTAATTTTGCACACTTAAATTTTAAACCACAGCATATATCAATTCTCAAAGTTATCACGGAACAATTTTACCGACACGACACGAGCCGAGAAAAACCTCTTCTTTGTCCTCTTCGATCTCGAATTGTCCTCAAATCTATTTTTTATTTTATAAAATCTTACAAGTTGCAATAAAACTTATAAAAGATAATGTTATCATTTATAAACTTAATTTCGTACACTTACATTTTTAAATCACAATCTATCAATTATGTTACCTCCACTATCTGAGAAAACCTTCCATCAAAAGCCTGTGTGTTGTGCCGGGACGTTTTTTGAGCTTTCTGAGCATCTTTGAGTTTTATTTATTTATTTATTTATTTATTTTACCACGTATGAGTACCTCAGTACCAGTTATGTGAACCACTGACCATCTTACACATTATAATGTGCGTTTCGTCGAGTATATATCCTGTGAAAAGTATAGAACAATGACAATGTACAATCAGCATCATATCTATCTATAATTCCAGCAATCTCTGTGTATGTGTCTGTTTGTTTGTCTGTCTGTGACCGCCGTTTCTCGATGACCACCGGTCGGATCTCATTGAAACTTGCCAGGAATATTGCCGGGGACCCGCGGATGTGCCTTTTCGAGGTTTGATATCGATCGGACGAGCGCTTCCCAAGTTACGGCCATGTAGCTGTGAACCAATGACAGGACACGGTGATATGACGTCACGAATGACATCACAATTGATGTTTTTTAAATTTTTTTTGAAGGATTGACGTCACAATTCTTCTTCTTCGGTTGGTATGACATCACAATCGACACTGGGGACCTGGGTATGTGCCTTTTCAAAGTTTGATATCGTTCTTCCTCATCCATTTCAGCTGTTTCCCAAGTGTCTCCCAAGGTTTGAAAGCTGTTCTTTCCCAAGGTTTGAATTAATTAATTAATCCCAAGGTTTGATTTTTATTTAATTATTAATTTATTCAATTATTTAATCCCAAGGTTTGATTATTATTCAAATTATTAATTAATCCCAAGGTCTGAATTTTCCTGAGGGAAACAGCTGTTTCCCAAGGGTTTGAAAGCTGTTTTTCCCAAGGTTGGAATTAATCGTTGTGCTTGGTAGACATTTGTGAATACATTTCCAGAGAGAGGGGTGAGAGAGGTGGGGGAGAGAGGAGGAGGGAGAGAGGGGTGAGAGAGAAGGGCGAGAGAGGGGGTGAGAGGGGGGGCAAGAGAGGGGAGGGAGAGAGGAGGGGGACAGAGGAGGGGGAGAGAGGAGGGAGAGAGAGGATGGGGGACAGAGGAGGGGGAGAGAGGAGGGAGAGAGAGGATGGGGTACAGAGGAGGGGGAGAGAGGAGGAGGGTGAGAGGGGGTGAGAGGAGGGGGATAGAGAAGGGAGAGAGGAGGGGGAGAGAGAAGGGCGAGAGAGGGGGTGAGAGGAGGGGCAAGAGAGGGGAGAGAGGAGGGGGAGAGAGAAGAGTGAGAGAGGGGGTGAGAGGGGGCAAGAGAAGGGAGAGAGGAGGGGGGAGAGAGAAGGGTGAGAGAGGAGGGTGAGAGGGGGCGCAAGAGAGGGGAGGGACAGAGGAGGGGGGACAGAGGAGAGGGAGAGAGGGAGCGTCACAATTCTTCTTCTTCGTTTGATATGACGTCACAATTGATGCTGGGGACCTGATACTGCTCGTACGAAGCTGCACATACTGGCACGCACCTACGGGCACACCCCTATGGGTCCGCACTCGTTCTCCTAATTCATGTAAAATAAATC